>NC_064241.1:1240000-1540000 GCF_023101765.2 Spodoptera frugiperda
GTGCATGCCCGAAGAAGTTCAAAAACAAACTAAATTTATTGTACTTTTTGTTGAACAAAAATGAGGGTACTTTTAAAAATAATTACACAAATTTCATTTACCTACCTACAAAATCAATTCCACATATTTTTGAGTAAAAATTTAATACGAAACTAACATTGGTAAAATAATTTACGTTAAACGTTTTGTAAACATGTTTTTGACAATGCGATTTATTTTATTAGGTAGTAAAATTAACGCAAAAAGCAAATACAACAAGATGCAGTGCATTTCCATTTTGGCCCCATTACTCTCCAGATTTTATAAAAAAATGTTTCTTCAAACTTTTTGACTGTCACAAACATCCCACATAAAGACCTCCATAGGTCCTTAAAATGCACTTTGACAACAAAGTTTAAGATGGTGATAGCCAAACATGCGTGAGACACCGACAACTGACTTGGCATTCGTAGGGTAACGGTGCTTTTCCACCAGAGATGTGCTATGCTACGTTGCTGTGGATGCGTTTGGTTACCACCAATCATATTCATTGGTACATAAAGCTTAGCACTGGTGGAAACTGACTCAGCTAAGCTGTTTTTTATATGGAAAGATGCGTGCTATGAATGACTTTCCTACTATCAATACATCGCATACTCGAGTTGTGCATCTTCCAGCTTAGCATCAGTGGAAACGGTTAGATTGTTTCACAGCTTAGCTATTACATCTTCGTAGCATAGCTACATAGCACGTCTTTGGTGTAAAAGCACCCTTAAGTCAAAAAGTTTGTCGAATACATTAACATTTCGGATTTTGATATTTCTGTGATGTTTAGTCTAGAGTCTAGACGATCTACTTTATACGTCATTATCATACAAATTCTATTCTATCACTTCATTTCTTTCCATACTAAACAAAATCAACTAAGCGGTAACATTTAATCACAAAATATTGATTCGGAACATTAGATTTACATTTCCTATACATTTACAAAGTCTAGTTAAAATAATCTACAATTAAATCACTGGTAGTTTTTAATCCCCTTACAAATCGATAGGTACTTTATGTATGTACTAGATAATTCTTTAGCGGCGGTTTTTAATATGAACACACGATTATTTTGCCATTACTCATAGTTTTTGGTGCAAGAAAGAGAGAGTGCTATTACTTGTTTCACAACACGTCAGAATTATACATTCAAACTTAGTCATGTTCATCTTTTCCGTGTGAGAAGAGACGTATACCAATAGTGGGACAGCTAGAGGGTGATATTTTATTTTACTTCGACTTAATCCCTTCGCTCACGACGTCGTATTGTAAGCGTATTGAAATACGCCCGTTAGACGAATATAAAACAAACACGCACATATCTGCTCATGAAGAGAATTGCAAAGAATCGTATGTACAATTTGTAGTAGATATAACATTGTCACTACAATGGTCTTAAGACGTAACGATACGCTTACGATACGACTCGTGAGCAAAAGGAATTGCAAACTGTGACGTCAACGCAATCGGAAAGACAAAAGACATGGCGAATAACGTTAGTACTTGCGGCATGCAAGCTAACAAGCCCTCTTGATATATCACTCAGTCAAATATATACGAATAGTAGAAAAATCTTCAGACGCAAGCCAACTCCCAGCTTATTCTAAATGGTGCAGGTGTAGTCGTAACATGAGGATTGCTCCTGTTGTCTCCTCTCGTCGTGTGATATGCGGATGTTTGATGAAGAGCCTCCTGACTCCCAGAGCCCTGGAGTCTCTATGATCTAGAGGAGGAAATCATATTCAGAGTGTTTTCAATACCATTTTAGTTTCAATAACTACGTTTTTTACATTTTCACGAGTGAATGAGAGTGGGACCACTTTATTATTTTTTCAGCTATGGTCGTCAGCAGGCAAATACCAAAGGAGATCGCGGGATCAACCTGACGCCTACGAAAAGGTTTGGCCACAGAAAGTAGTAAGCTACGAAGAGATGAGTGGAAGGAAGGTCTTTGCAATAAAGAGGGACCACATGAAAGAATTAGTAGTAATAGTGGTCCTTAACTTAACAAGATTGATATAAAAGTGGTTGTTGATCAAGACAATGTTGGGAATACCTGTTCTCTTACAATAAACTGAACTTTCGATCTTAATATTGAAATTATCTTAACAAGTCTCATTTAGCCAGGAGATCATAAAAAAGTTTCAATTTCAATATAATATTAGCAAATGTTTTCCAAATTAAACACTATGCTCTTTTAGTTAGAGTATAATTTTGACTACAACCGTATCTGTTTAATAATTACAAACACTATGCGAATGTTTGAAATGAACAAAATTGCTGAGCAAAATTGTTAATCGATTAAAATAATCACTGGAACATAATTGGTAGATTTAATGATTCAACAATTATACTGGTTAACACGAAACGGTATGAATTAAATATATTGCTTTGCACCGGTTTTGGTTGTTTCACCTATTTGTGCTTATTTCCATAGGTTTTTAAGAATACTTTTAGGCTTAGTACGAGTTTGTTTTTCGTTTAACAAGATCGTAACAAGACCGCGTTCGGCACTCTGATTGGTTGGTTCATTGCAGCCGGCCAATCAGAACACCGAACGCGGTGTCGCTTCGATTTCGTTAAACAAACTCATACTAAGTCCTCTGAAAAAGGATGCACGACATAAAAGTCTACAATTTATATAATTTTTCAACCATGTTCAACCCTACTAAATATTTTTATCGACAAGTTATATGATATAAAATTGATTTTAATTTTTTTAACTCACCTTTTGCACCAGTTCTTCGAAGGCAAGGCTGATTCCCTCCTGTGTTTTAGCACTGCTCTCGATGAACAGCATTCTGTGTTTCTGCGCAAACGCCTGTCCCTGTTCCCGTGGCACGACGCGGTTTTGCTAAACAAAAATGTACCTTAAATAACTGACAGACGAAGTATAGAAAGAGAAAATTCTATAACTTTAGACGTATTTTATCTAGTCAGTAAAATGTCTTCAGTCTATTTTCGACTTTATCACAAAACCATAAAGTTGGAAATCGAATACATTTCAAAGGTCGAGACATACAATATGTACTTAGTAAAATTAGTTGCAAAAGTCATAGCAAAGTGACATAGGCGATTGTCTTGTAACACTTAATGAACACAGTTTCGCAGACAGCATTTATTTTGCTATACACGCCAAGGTTACCTTCGAAAATGTAGTCTATACATTCCCTGAGTATTACCTCATGACGTCATAATACTAGATACTTTAGGATAAGTCCCATCGAATGATCAAATCATTATCATCAGCACTAAGGTATTGTCGACCAAGGGTGATGTGGAAGTAGCGATAATCTCCAGAATTGGCGAGCAACTTGGGGATTTTCTTTTTTTTTTACATTTGATGGGTCGACGTTTGGCCGCTATCTCGCCTGATGGTAAGTGATGATGCGGCCTACGATGGAGCAAGTCAGCCCATAAGCAACCTATTCACTCGAGCTTTGCAGAAGCCCAGGTTATACCCCTCAGGAAACACAGACTGGGGCAAAGAATTCCACTCCCTAGCAGTTCGCATAAGGAAGCTTGGAGCGACATAGTTAGGTCACCAAAAATGAGCATGTTACTCTGCCCATTATATTGATTGGTTACGCTTTTACGGTGAACCTAAATACCTAAGTCTAGATAGGAAACCATTCTTATAAACATTGCACTTACTTTATCAATCTTGTTGCCGACTACTAGGCAGACGATGTTCTTCTTTGTGGAGTATACTTGCAGCTCTTCAACCCATTCGTTCAGCTTTGCAAGGGACTTTGGTTCAGACACATCGTAAACTAAAATAGCACCGTGTGCATCTCTGTAACAAAAATAAATCTATGTAGGGGAGAAAGTTTTTTTTTAAAAGAGTAGTATTGTTTTGTTATTGTGATAAAAATAAAAAAAAAACGAAAATAGTTTCTATGGGAAAGTTGTTTGTAATCATGAGTGAGAACTACCTACAATCACGTGTTTAAATATTAATGTAAACAAGAATTGTATTGTGAACCTGATTGAAAAAGAGTAGTAACCTAAGGAGTTTCTTGCTTGTTCTTCTTCATAGGAATCTACATTTGGAATGAGCAAATAGCTTCATTAGAGGACTTACCAATAGACAGAAATGTTTGACATTCAAAAGTGTCCATGACAATTAGACGATATAGACCAAAGGGTTTATAAGAAACAAGTAATTTAAACTTTTGACTTTTACACCAGAAAATATCAAAATATAATCTCTTTTACCTGTAAAAACTGGATGTCAATGTGCGGTAGCGTTCCTGTCCAGCAGTGTCCCAGATACCGAGCTTGACTTTGACTCCGTTTACATCCATCACCTTACATTTGTAGTCAACTCCGATTGTGGCCGGGAACGAAGCATTGTAGTCTCCAGTTGTGAATGCGAGGATTATGCTAAAATAAAAATAAGTTTTATAAATACAAAACTTCCTGACAATGTAGTTAATATTGAGTAAAATTTCATACATATTGGACTACTAAATACATTTTAGTATACAATATTTCAATACCTAATTATAAAATAGAATCCTTAGTATACTAAAATACAATAAATAGTTTATATTTTTTTTATGGAATACCGAGCAAAGCACAAATTCTTTAGTTATCTATGACTTAAGTAGTTACTATATTTTCAACTCTATGAATTACTTTTTAGGGTGAATGAATGACTGAGTAAATAACAATAAACTGAGTAAATATTTATTATAATAATAAATTATAATAATAAATTTTCAGTCAAATATTTCTATACTGGCATATAGAATTAACTACTACATTTAGAAATAAGAAAGTTTCACTGGTTCAGTCATTAATTTAAGTTATTTTGTAAAATGCAAAGTTAAAATGCATATTAGATTATAGTGTATCAGTGTGAGACTGTTTGCCGAGGTTAAAGGGCAATTATAATAATATTACTTCTTATTTAAAGATAAGAGGAAGAAAGTGGAACATCATTTTTTGATGCTTTGTAACTAGGTAGTTAGTATCTATAATTTAAGTTTTTAACTGAACATTTATTCAAAACATACACAAGGAATGGGTTTCAACCGTTATATGATGTTTACTATACACTGTTTGTTTATTATTCAAATGGATACTGAACTTGGCAAAAGGTAATTTGTACTAGAATTTAAAAGATTAACAAGGTTTTTTGTTTGTATCCAAAACATAAATGACTTTTACAATGTTGTCTTCTGTTTTAATCAGACAATTAACTAATATTAAAATTCTAATCTAACTGATTACACTAAGTACATTTCAATCAACAATGGATATTAACATATCTGCAAAACTACGCAACAAAACAGCACAGATAATTAATGTTTTTAACATAACATACTTGTTGATTTTTTTATGTCAAGGATGTACGGAATGGAGGCTGATAAATTGATTGCTTTTGTCCATTATAACTTTTTTTTTTCAATTTGAATGGAAACTACTTATTACAACTTCCGTAGGCTTATGCATTTCCTATTAAAATTTAATCATACATCATGACTCAATACTTTTTTTTAGAATATAGGTGGGACTGTAAGTACAATGATTTATTCACAATTTTTTTTAAGTTTTCTTACCTGGATTTACCCACTCCACTCTCTCCGATTACTAGAATCTTGAGTGTAGCAACATAATCTGAATTAGCCATTCTTCAAAAGCAAAATTACGTCGAATAGTGAAAAATCACAGTCGATTCTATTAAGACGCACTTGCACTACAAAATGTTCGATTTAAACGTCAGATTAACACACGTATACGGCAATGTTTTTATGAATAACACAGTTTTGAAACAAGTTCAAAATATTGTACAATAGTTTCCAATTAATTTTACGATTTCACAATATAAAATACGAAAACAATTCATGACAATTTTGACATGACAGTGACGTTAGTTCCTTGGTATGCCGTCATGATTACGTTATGTTATTCTATTGTGCGCAATTGAAAACTCTGTTATAATGTGTAGTTAAACTTTAAATTGTAGTTATACTGATAAATATATTCTATTTTAATGTTTCGGAATGACTATAAGTTCAATCTAATATTCTTGGTTCAAGTAACTTGCGAAATAAAACTACGCGACAGACCCAATAACTAAACGCAATCTACTTAGAAGTGGGTGAGCAGAAGTATTCTACCCAATCTAGTTAGTGGTCTAATAACTAAGTAAGTATGTACCTACAATATGGTTGAGTATTTCTCACCATCTCGCTTCCTATTCCTTGAAGTTGTAAGGAGTAGGTAGGTAGCAACAGCAGCGTAGATAGGATGTATAGTAGGCAAATAGTCGAATTATCAGCTAATCATCAACTTTGCATATTTTTGTTCCCATCGTGCGCTAATCTGTATTTGAGCCTAGAGTAGAATTTGAAATACCTATTATTTGAAAACCGATTTACCTAAAATTTCCTAAATACTCCTAATACCTAAAACAGTTGTTTGATTAAGTAGCAACCAATAGAATATTTGAGGCCAACGCCATTTCCCTCAGATATTTTACAATTTCACATAAAAACTCGTTCCGGCCGCAGAGTTCGCGCCGACTTCGTTTATTCAATAATAAGAAGTCACTTCAACGTCAACGCAACGAATTGAAATTTCATTTTTCAAATACATCTCCAACTTGATGAACCGGGACGAAGTTTAAAAGTGAAGTTTATATTGCTTTCGGAACAAAAATACTGTTTTCCACAAGTAAGATTTTTATTTGCCCTACTTTAGGGATGGGTTTGGAAGTGTGCAGGTCAGACGAATTTTTTTGGTATGAGTGGCAAGGTGGCAATGAACTGATTAATTACTTGTCCTGGTGTCGAGTGGTTATCGCCACCCATGGATACACAGAGCAGTTACAAATACTTAAGTAGGTACCGGTGTTTTGGGGAGGGGAGCTCTTGATTCTGGTAACTTCATGTCTCATGTTGGTGTCTAATTCATACAACTAAACTATACTTACTTACTTTAAGGTCCTATGACCCCTAGATGGGGCAGAGGGCGTCGACAGAGGTCCTCCATTTCGATCGGTCTTGAGCTTCCCGCTTCACTTCGCTCCACGTCATGCCGATGCCCGCCGCTTCCGCCACTACAGTACGTCGCCAGGTTTGCCGAGGACGGCCACGCTTCCTTTTCCCCTGGGGATTCCACTCTAATGCTTGTTTAGGAATGTGGTCGGGGCCTCTTCGGAGAGTATGGCCAATCCATCCCCACTTGCGGCGTTTTATTTGGCGATCGATAGGACTTTCGTGGCATTTCTCCAACAGGTCTAAGTTGGAGATGGTCTCGGGCCAGTAAATACCGAGAATGCGACGCAAACATCGGTTAACGAAGACCTGGATTTGGCGGGAGATGTCTTTTGTCACCTTCCACGTCTCGCACCCGTATAGCAGTACCGATTTGACGTTGGACCCGAAGATCTTAAGCTTGATCCTTCGGGTCAGTTTTCGGGACTGCCAGACCGGTCTCAACTGCGCGAAAGTTGCTCGAGCTTTGGCGATCCGTGAGGCGATGTCCTCCTCACTTCCTCCAGTTTCCGACACGACGCTCCCGAGGTATGTAAATTTGTGGACGCGCTCCACTGCCTCTGTGCCAATCAGCAACGGTGAATTATTCTTCACGCCAGATCTTATTTCTTTGGTCTTCCGGGTATTAATTTTGAGCCCTGTTTTTGCTGCCTCCTGTCGCAAATCGTCTAACTTAGCTTGCATGTCGGCATGGGTGTGACTCAGCAGGCAAAGATCGTCGGCATAGTCCAGGTCTTCTAATGTGTTGGACAGTCCCCATTCTATCCCGCGGCGCCGTTCACCTGTGATGCGAAGCATAATTCCGTCTAGGACGACCAGAAAAAGCAGAGGTGACAGAAGGCAGCCTTGGCGGACACCTGCGTGCACCGCTATGTCTTCCGAAATGAGACCGTTGTGAGTTACTCTACAGGAGTACTTTCTGTAGATACTCTCCAACAGGCGGACAATCTTCGGTGGCACTCCAATTTCTAGTAGACGAGACCAGATGCTTGACCACTTCAACGTACCAAAGGCTTTTTCGAAGTCAACAAATGTGAGGTAAATCTCTCTCTGCCATTCTGATGCCTGTTCCAATATGATACGAAGAGTGTTGATCTGGTCCGTACACGAGCGGCTCGATCTGAAACCAGCCTGTTCCCTGCGGAGGAGAGGGTCCACGGCCCTTGCCAGTCTGTCCAGGATGATCTTGCAGAAAACCTTAGCAGGAATCGAGAGCAATGTGATGCCTCTCCAGTTGTCACACATACTAAGGTCTCCTTTCTTAGGTACAGTGATAACAAGGCCTTTGTTCCAGTCATCCGGTAGCTCCTCCGAAGTCCAAATTTTCTCGATTAGAGGCGTCAGAACATCGACAGCGGAAGGTAAGTCTGCTTGTAGCATCTCCGCAGTGATAAGGTCGAGTCCTGGTGCTTTGCCTGTCTTCAGAGAATGGATGGCTTTAGCTACTTCCAAGGCTGAAGGTGGGTCTACATTAATATCGAGCAGCTGTGGTGGTGGGGAATTAAAATGAAGTTCGCCAGGTGTTGATGTCGTAGTCGTAGGTAACCGGAAGACCTCTACAAAGTGCTGATGCCAGCGTGCCAGCTGCCCCTCTGGTGTCACAATGAGTTGCCCATCTTTAGCTTTCAGCGGCTTTTTTCTCCTGGACTTACTGCCACCCGCCAAGGATTTTGTAGCTTTATATAGCTCCTTTAAGTTGCCCATGTTTGCAGCGTGCTGAGCACGATCTGCAATACCGTCAGCCCACTGCCTTCTATCCTTGCGGGTACTACGATAGATTTCTTTGCGCTTTTGACGGTATTGCACGTTAAGTTCGGCTCGAACAGCGTCATCATGGGCTTCGAGGCGTCTCAGGTGAAGTCTCCGTCTGTCTTCTATCAGGTCCCATGTACGTTGCGACATCCAGTCCTCCTTTGAGTGAGTGCTCTTACGCCCTAAAACGATGGAGCTGGTCTCGGTATAGGCCACTTTGATCCGATTCCACTCCTCGTCCAATGAGTTAGTAGCCGTGTCGAGTGTGGCAAAACGATTGCGCAATTCAAGTTGGAATGATTTGCGCGTTTCTGGATCGTTTAATTTGCCCACCTCAAACCTCTTCCCAACCCTGCCAGGTCCTCCAGCTGCGCGAGCCACCGCGACCTTAAGCCGAACTTCAGCAACAACCAGGTGGTGATCGCTATCAATATCAGCTCCCCTACGGTTGCGGACATCTAGCAATGAGGAGCGCCATTTGGAGCTGATGGCTAGGTGGTCGATTTGGTTCTTCGTGGTGCCATCGGGTGAATTCCACGTATATTTGTGGTGGTCGCCATGAATAAATAATGTCCCTCCGATGGTCAGATCATGGTTCTGGCAAAACTCGACAAATCGCTCACCATTCTCATTACACACTCCAAGTCCGTGTGTACCCATATGCCTCGTACGGTTAGTGTTGTCGCTGCCAACCTTAGCGTTTAGGTCCCCCATGACGACGACAATGTCCTGCTTCTTTATTTTCTTGATGGTAGCATTCAGAGCATTGTAGAAGTCATCTTTGGTATCCTCTGTTGCTGCATTAGTTGGGGCATAGCACTGGATAATTGAAATTTTGCGGACGTTTGAGTTAAATCGAGCGTATATGATCCGGTCCGAGATCGGTTTCCAATCCAAAAGGCTTTTCCTTGCTGCATTTGAAAGTAGGAACCCTACTCCATGTTCACGCACCTCTTCCTCACTCTCTTTACCTGAATACAGCAAGGTCAAACCCCCGGATGTTCTCAGGTCCCCGAAACCATTTCTTCTAACTTCACTCAGTCCGAGTATCTGCAGATTGTATCTAAGCATCACTGCTTCTGCCTGGGCTAGTCTGCTGTCATCGACAAGCGTTCGCACATTCCAAAAAGCAATTCGTGTCCGTTTTTTCATGCCAAAAGTCGTTGGTAAGTGATCGGTCCGGTTTATCTCTGTGTCAGTTTCTTTAATCGATGATTGTCGGGCAAGCAGGTGATTAGCCCACTGTGCCTTAATCCGCTAGCGGGGCTGCCGCTTCAGAGCCTGCGGATATGCTCAGTTTTGTGTCGGGTTTCCTCCCTAGTGAGTCGATTCTGTTTTAAGGCGCAGAATACTCGCCTTGCGCCCTGCATCCGTTAGCTCAGCTGCAACTCGAGGTGGCGGTCGCGCGGCGGCGCGGTTGCAGCAGGTCCCAGGGAGGACGGCGAGGACGTGGATGACGCGGACTGGCTAGGGCTCTGCTTGTTACGGTACTCCGCCACGAGTACAGCAGAAGGCATCTTGGCATTTTATAGGCAATGCTGATCTCACTAACAGCGATTCCCACCAAACCTTACCCTAGCTTCCCCCTACTACTAACTAAACTATACTACATATTAATACGTCAAGGAAAAGCTGAGCCTCAGCCTGACACAGGCATACTTACCTACATGCTTTAAAGGAGACTCCAGCAAAAAGTTATAAGAAGTGGTAAATAAATATTATAAAGATTTTTGTATTTACTGTAAACGTAACGTAAGCGTTGTGTCACGCCAGTTTTCATTTTGCTCAAGGGTATCATTCTTACACCTTTTGCCTGCCTTTGCCTTACACTATTTTAATCATAAATGCAAAAACTTCGTATTCACACATTAAAAACGTGCGATATCAACAGATAGTGCAGTGAATAGCTTGCATAGATCCCATTCACTAGTATTTAGGTCTCGATTCAATGCACTACGGGACAAAACGTTTCTTTATTTCATTAGAATGCATTCATAGCGGGCTCTATTGTGCCACAGACTATCGCCATCGCATCGCAGCCTCCTTTCTAAACAATTGAGTTTTGTAGCGAAGAAAATGAAGTGTCTTTCCAGTATATTTCTTGGCATATTTTCTAAGAGCATCTAAATCAATTGAACTGCACTCAAGGTGTAGTTTGCAAAACGATTTCTTTTTTTATGTTCTGGTTCTTTTGTTTTTTCTTAGTTATTGATGTTTAATGTGGTTGACTATCTTATTGATCGAGTCGCTATTACTGAGGAAGGGTGGATATATCAGACAGACAGGGGGACTTTTAGGTTTTTTTTTAAATAGTTAAAAATAGCACACCAGTTCTCAGCAGCAACAGCAGCAACTAAGCTCGGCGTATGGCAGTAAGTTCTTACCATATCATTTGGACCTTTTTTGAGGGGGGCCAATAATCCAGTGACTTCTATTGCCATGAGTGAGGTGAGGGGGAGTGTCAGATTCGTACTGACTAACAACTGCTTTTCGACCCGGAGCTCTGGTAAACCCGCTAGGTAGTCCGCAGCTCCGAATCAGGCATCAGCCCCATCTATTATATGGACCTTGGGAGTAATTTCCTATAGATACCTATATCGTGGGCAACTTTGCAACTATGCCTATATTTGGTAAAAAAGTTTTAATGTCAAATAAATCATTATTTCCTTATAAATAAAAAAGGTTTCTAATGACGTCATAGACAACATTCGTTAGTAAACCCTCCAAACGCCACCGTATTTTTATCGATAAACATTGTGATCATTCGTTCATTCTTTCAATGAAAGTGATTTATTCTCGTATTGAATAATGAAGCGCTTTGTACGGGATGAGCGATGAAATGAATGGCCGAATTTAAATACCTGTATTTATAACCCTTTGTTAGGGTTGTCGGATCACGCTTTGTGTTTTATAGTTAATGTTTTGAGATTAATAGATAAATTTATTGTTATGCTGGTGATATCTGGGTAACGGAAGCACGGTAATATCAGTTTTAATTACAGACAAGTTATGACCAGTTTATGTGTCAATGTATGGCAGTTGGCTTCATAAAATTGTTAGGTTGATGCGGTTATTCGGTGTTTAAATTCATAGGCTTACATAAAAATATATTAAACTGATTGTATTTTGTAATATTTTATTTTATTTTTGTGTAAAACAATGTGACAGATACCATGGACAATGAACTCAGAATCAGAACGGTAGAATCAGAGCGTCGAACACGCTCTGATTGGCCGGCTTAAATAAACCAACCAATCAAAGCGCCGAACGCGCCTTCGTTTTGACTAGTACTAAGGTGTATGGTTTTCTTTCATAACTCCTATAATTGCAAATTTTTATCTATTTCCCTTCACCGCCCCTTATGTTCAGTACCTTTACATTTAACATACAAATAGTCTAAGGAATTAAATGAAAAAAATATATCAACACATTTTTTTTTAATAAAATTTTTAAGCAATAAATTCCACCGCACGTTAACTGGCAGCCCTACATTTCAATCTTCGTTCATAATGAGGGTACAACCTCCCTCTCATGTAGCTTTATGTTTTATCTGATGTTGATACTCTATAGTTAAACTGGTACATTGTTAAGTATCCGTATTACGTATTGTTGTAGACAAGGGACATGATTTTTGGATATTTTTTAACTTGATGAAGTAGATTTATGTAAGGATTGTTCTAAGTGGCGTTCTGTGCCTTCTACTAAGGGACGAGGTGGTGAGTTATTTAGTTGTAAATTGACAGTGACAGGGTTTGATGCAATGTCCTTCGAATATCATTTTTGAGGGAGGTGGGGAAAACATCCAATGACTTCTCCCGCCATGGCCGAGGCGAGAGGGAATGTCGACACTTTCACTGACTAAAAACCACCCCGTTCCTACTCCTGCTTTTCGAAGTTTAGATTAGGTAAACCCGCTAGGTAGTCCGTAGCTCCGGATAGAATGTTCTCAGAAGACCTTTGGTAAAACTTCTGTACCTTTGAAAACAAATATTGATCTAAAGAATGTCTCAGAAGACAATTCAAATATTGTAGCCTCACTAAGACTGTTATAAAGGAACTTAGAGACGTGATGATTTTTTTTTTCTTTCCTACAGAGCTGATCTTGATTATGCAGGTCTTAGACGTAATACCATTCAGTCTTAAAAGTTTTTATAGAATTTTGTAGAAACGCAACAAAAATCTGTTGCATTTAGAGTAAAAAATAATTATGACATGGAACATTTTATCTTAATTTAACAAACTCATATTGTAAAGTTAAGTAATACACCGCGTTTGCGTGAATAGGTCGTCACTCAGCTTAATGCTGTGCCATGGCAACATTGGAATTCATTTTCCAAATTGCAACACCGAGTTGATTTTTAGTTACGGCTTTTGGGAATTTTGGCGTAATGTCATCTGACTGTGAACAGTGAGCTTTAAATCTGCCTGATTATGTTGAGTTTAACTCAACACCTCCATGAAAGTTTAAGCGAAATTGTATTGAAATTTTAGGGGTCTGTATTTCGGGAGTAGAAAATAAAACTCTCACAGTAATATTGTTTTACCTTTTTTGAGGGAAGAAAATCATCTAATGATTTGCCTTGCCTTGGGTGAGGCAGAGAGAGAGAGAGTATTATCCTCTTACTTTCCAAAAACCACCAGTTTATGAAATCGAGGGCAAACGAGCAGAGATGGCTCAATTGATGGTAAGCGATCAGCCCCGCCCATGGACACCCGTCAACACCAGATGATCTCAACGTTTGGCAGATTTGAAATAACATGACATGTTTAGATTTACCAGAGAGCTTGATCTGGTAGATAACTCATCTAAATAAAAACAATTAAATTAATTTGTCACTTCTACCTATCAAGTCCAGCAACATTTCACCTCTAATTTAAAATAACTAGTCCAATTTTAACAAAACAACACAACACTGCTCACCCTAAGCCCCGTTATCAAAATCTGATTGTGTCTCCAACATAATTAAACGTGTTTATCAGATCTGTCAGCCGATACCAGTAATTACTATGTCCAATTATATACAGCACACAAATTACCTGGTATTCTGGTATAGAACGTGCATAGTACGTATGTATACCTAATCCTGTATGTTACTGAGTTCCTGTCACTTTTGATTTATGTTAATTCTAGTAGTTTTTGTTACTCTGTAGTGTATATTAGTATAATCACTATAATGGAATCAACAAAATCTCATAGAAAGAATTTCATCTGCTGCCAAAATTTCATATTCATATTCTTGTACTTATGCATTACAATATACCGTGTGGTTATATTGCTTACATATGACTCAATGGGGCTGGCATGTTCTAAGAATAAAATACCCTAAAATAAATTATAAAAAAGACATTGCTTATTATGTGCGAATTTTTTTTTACATTTGTGGTGGTATACACATAGGTTTCCTCACTTCCAGATAGGCCACCTTTTGAGAACAAGAATACACAAGTAAAGTAACAGATATCGTCACTATTTAAGTATGTTTATAGGTACATACCAAATCGATCTACTCCTCAGGATATAACTCAAACTCAAATTATTTATTGAATTAATGAATTACATAATTTATCTCAACATGAAACCCGTATACTATACTATATAATATATTGTAATGTACTATATTATACGCGTAATATAAGGCATAAAAAACATTTTAAACGAGTTGATAAAGAAAGCACTTTAATATCGATCCTTTTATATTGTCGGTAGTCCATTTTCGATAGGACAGGGCACGCTCATTATCGCGTTCACAGCATTTCATACGTTACAATACCTACCGCCTATATCTCCACTTGGTGACTCCAACGAAGATAAATTACGACGCAAGATTTATTACCAAATTCCGTGATGGAAATCTAAGAAAAAAAAGCACGTTATGACAATAGAGGCTGGTATTTCATCTAGTTAAATAATATTAGAAGGTTATTCAAGTAGAAATATTTTCGCCAGTGATAAAATGGTTGTGTTCGTGGATTAGTTTCTTTCTTTTCGTGGTTAAGGGATCTGTTTATATATCGGTAGAGTGGTGGAAGATGTGAGTTTGTTTGATATATATTTATGACTTAACTGTTGAACTGATATGGATGAATTTTGGTTCGGAAAGAATGAAAACAATTGAAGGCTCAAAGAGAGTTAGCAATTGTGGGAGAGCCATGCTTTGGTACGAATGGTACAGCTCGACCGGAGTGATACTACGGCCTCGCAGAAAACTGACGTGAAACAACGCCTTGTTGTGTGTGTGTGAGGTTACTGGAGGCCCAATTACCTCCCCTTCACAAACCCCGATTCCCCAACAACCCTTAAATTCCTAACCCCCAAAAAGCCGGCAACGCATTTGTAAAGCCTCTGGTGTTTCAGGTATCCGTGGGCGGCGGCGATTGCTTACCATCAAATTATCTGTCGGCTCGCTTAGACCATAAAAATCTTAATTTTATTCATTAAATAGAAACACGTATTTAAGGTCATTGCGGATCCTTAAAAACACAACTTTTACTTCTGTAAATAACAGACATCCCTTTGTATTATTACAAGAACTAAAACAGAAATGAAAACTTAGAGAATGTGTTTCATAAATATAAATATTTAATAGCGTAAGCTACCTTAAAAGGTCGACAACATTATGCTAATCGCGGATAAGTCTTTGTTTGCCCGAGCTTAAATAGTTGCACTAACTATTATGAACTCACGGTACACAATGTGACATCCTTTACTTAGTTTTTGTATGTGATTTTTTATTTAACGTTAGTATATTGGACCTTTGTTGGTATTTATGCTATCAACATTAAACTCATTACAGTTACTGCGATTTTATTATAACTTTTGTGAGACATACTAAATTATTTATTATGTTATGGGCTTACATGTAACTGTTTGACGAGGAACTCGACTAGTTTCAAGCCATGCTCGAGGCTCATATTCATGAGCAGCATTCCGCGCTACGATAATTATTAAGTTATTGCGAGATTCCAAAATATCTAAAACCTAGTTGCCTTTTTTGGTATTTCAGACTTTATCTAGAATAGTTTTCTATTCTAGATACCGTAACACAACGTGTTATAGAAATACCAAGCCAATCAACTCCAAATAAAACTGTTTCCTTCAGCCATCGCTGTAAAATTTTATCTTCAAAAGAAAATCCACTGTCCGAAGTCCAGAGCCAACTAAAACGGATAAAATGTTCAAAAGGCAATAAAGAATACAAAGTATTTACTATGTAGCTGGTCATTCCGCATCATCCATAAACTAGATATCAATGAGAACGTTCACAATAAACCGTACAGTCATAGTGAACTAACAAAAATTTCATTTTATTCAATCATGGGACGTACGAAAAATTCCATAAATAGATTGAATAGAAAACAAACAAGTGAACGACTCAGCGTTTCAAATTATCTGCCGAATGGGACCGATTGAACGAATGAACGGGATAGGACCGAATGGAATGGCTAGCTCGACGGATCTTTAGGTGCTGCTATTATTTTGATTGGAGGTACGAATGTACCCAGAGAATCTTGTATGGGTTAAGTTAAGGGCAAGTTTTGAGGTATTAAGGTGATGTAGATAGTTCAAATGGATATTGGGTAATGGGATAACTCGTGTAATATTGTTGGGGACAATTGGGCGATTACATGATACATGATTACTTACCTTACCTACTAAAAATTAAAGATTATTATAATAAATTACAATCAATCTCAACCGAATACCTATTTCTTAAAATATTAAGTACTTTAAAAAAATAACAGAATGCCTTTATTCCTGCAAAGGACATATTAACATGTAGGTAATCCTAACATCCAATCATTGGCCTCATCTAGTTATTTTAGAGATTGACGTGTAAAAATGTTATCTTGTAACCTACTTGCAAAAATAAATATCATTTATCATATCATTTATTAATGTTTTATTCAACGAACAGGCAACATCTTCTGTATAAAAAAGTTGACCATAGAATGAGTTAAAAATAATTTAAACTGTTCAACAACTTAGCCTTAAGTTCCAGTATAAAACACGGTGGGCATTTTATTCTTTCGGGCAGTCAACTCTCTTTGTGTCCAGAGAAAATAGATATTCCTGCACTACCTAGACTAGTTTAGGTTCATAGTCTAGTTAACTTTTAATCTAGACTTACTTGATTTCTTTATATCTTTCGTGGTTTTGCTAGAAATTGTTGGTCTAAAATGGAATGTTGCCATGTTATCGGCTTACTCACGTAACTGTTTGACGAAGAACTCGACTAGTTTCAAGCTAATGCTGCTCATGAATGCCTCTAGCATGGCTTGAAACTAGTCGAGTTCATCGTGAAACATTTACGTGAGTAACCGATAACATAATAATTAATTTAGTATGTCTCACGAAAGTTATAATAAATTATGGAATGTTACCATTGTGAAATTGAGTTTACTGTACAACACAAAATAGTACTTATTACCTACATAATACTGTTTTATTATGTACAGTAAACTTTTACAACTACTTTGTAAAATTCTGTATTTATTTAACACTAACAGAGGGCCTAGTACAAGTTTGTTTTACGTTGATGGGTAGGTCGTTGGAGCCGGCCAATAAGAGCACCGAACGCGGTCACATTTTGATCTAAAGGTAAAAAAATGTATTTTTTTTAAGGAGGGAAAATCATCCAATGTCTTCTCTCGTCTTGGGCGGGGCGTGAAGTGTCAGACTCTTATTTACTTAAAACTACTCCATTCCTTCTCCTGCTTTTTGAGACGGAGCCCCAGTACAGCCGCTAGGTAGACCGCAGTACTTAAGAGAATAAGAGATTTAATTTGCAAAATAGTAAATATCTAACGTAGATATAGGTAATGTCCTAATTTTTGCTGTGTAATAAATGAAGCTATGCTAGTTTATGCCAAAAAAAAAACATGAAAACGGATTCTCGATTGGTTAAAACTAGGATTTCGGGATTAATACCCAAATCCTTTAATAAAGATAATGGAGCATGTTCTATTAAAATGGTACAACATTCCAAAATTAATAAAAACTTTCTATACCTAATGCTAATTCGTACATTTCAATCTAGATTATTATCAATATTTTCAGAGCAAGTTTGAAAGCAAAATAAATAGCAATGACCAAAAATTGCAGCAGCATTGCAGTTTCGGTAGCAGTTATTAGCTTTCTACGAGCGCAGGTGACAACACAAAGCGAGGCGAGAAAAAAGATGGGGCGTTGTATGCTGCATTGTACATTTTATAAGAGAAAATTCTTTATTTACATGTTTTTGTTACAGGAAACCTGTCATTATTGTAATTTCTGGGAACTTTTATGAGTCTTTTGTCGCATTGGCATTGAATGAGAATACTTATTATAGGGATTTTGTATGCGGGTTTGCGGACGGCTTTAAAGAACCATCAGACTACCACAGATGTGGCCTAGTAGGGCTGATACCGACTTGGAGCTGCGGACTGTTTATCGGGTTACCGGGGCTTCTGATGGTTCGAAAAGCAAAAGTAGCAACAGTCTGACACTTCTTCTCGCCTTACCAATTGGATGATTTTTTGGAAAAAGACCCTTTTTGTACAGATACGCATTCGATTTGTAAATGTAGGTTATATCGAAAATTCGGAAGTTGGTGGATTAGGAAATTGAACTTGACTCATAAATCAGCACCCGATTACCAGCAAATGGCGCGGAACATTTGTATCAAAGGAATAGGAATGCAGCGAATCAAGTAAAGAATTTAATCTAATTTATCACTTAGCCGCTGCAGCGCTGTATCAGCCGTACCGTAACTCGTCTCAGAACAAGCGCTTAAAGCGATAAACGTCACAGTAACAAAATATAATAAAAAGTCATTGAATTGTATCGTAAAATACAATTTTTATGTTACTTTTAAGTATCAGAACTTTGTTTTATGTCTGCGATGTGCAGTCGTTGTCATTTCATCGATTTTGCTATTCCTTTTGTTATTATTTTAGTTCGTAAAAACTTAGCCGTTTGATGGGAATCTCCCCGGTTGTTAAATCGGGAGAGCCGCCATTTGTTTTTACATCTCTCTCTGTCTCTGATCGAGTTTTGTTCGTTTCTTATGGTTATCGATATGTTTAGTTGATTACTTTTGATCGGGTTTTAATTTTGATTCGATTTTGATTGTGATGATTATTTATTTTATTAAAATGTTTTTAGATATTTCAATTTTGATAATCATGTTGTCATAAAGTTGGTGTTCAGAGGTAGGATTTAAAATGTATACACGTGCATTGATAAAATAATGATGATTAGTTGCTATTTGTGAGCTTTTGCGGGAGAAGTCTTTTAATGCTCTAAAGTGGGTTATCTGGTTAAGTTAAAAAAATACTTTTTTAAACTATAAATCTTGTTTGGTTATAATCCTGAAAACTAATTCACTACAGGCGATAAGTCAACTTCGCTACAAATGACTTGACTATTTTACCGAACTAAATACAGGCACCGATATACAGTTTTAGAACAGGTACATTAACTGAATTGATACTTCAGTAACAAAATACCGGCACGCCCTTCGAATATCCAATTCACACAACATAAACATTTTGATATGATACTAAAACACAAGAATACGTGTTACATGTTCCGCCACAAAACGTGATGACGTTTTGAATGGCAATTTGTACCGTTTAAACTCTACGAACGTCTGAATACAACTTTGTAACAAACATTCACATGCACCTTAAACATAAGTGGTCAAAGTTCGAAATTGCTTGTTTCGTTAACGCGTATAAAATTGCAGCTGTGATATGCAATTTTATAAAATGCTGTTCGTGTGAATTGTGTTTGGGGGCGATAAGGTTCATTTTCACTTGTGCGTGATATTTTAAAGTTGTAAAGTTTGAAAATGCAGCGGCTAGGAGGACAAAGTTGTGGTGTAGTGTAGATACAAACTTGCAGTTTGGGTCGTAACTCGCGTGTATTGTTTGGGATACATTTGTTTTATATAGTTACGATGCGAATGATGTATGCACATGCTGAGCTGTCAATAAATGCTCTAATTTTGAAGTTCTGCTGTATTGTGATGCTGCTTTGTTTTGGTACTGTGTCTATTCCTAACTTTGGTTACAATGTTTCAACTATTGTTTTATGCTAATTGGTTGATAGGGGTAGTATTGTTAGGTACTTTATTTGAATCCGATCTCAAATAAAATATATTTTTTAAGATATCAGTTTTAAATCATTTGTGGCGGCTCAAAATACATGTAATTATTGCTTAAGTAATTATTTTAAGCATTATTTACGATTCATTAATTATTATCCGTATAATAATGTAAGATTCGTTTCTATTTTATCGGTCAGACTCATCTAGCTAGAAATAATAATTGCAAAAAGATACGATAGAGGATTTTTAAGTATTCACAAACGCTTCTGTAAACGCTCTCTTTAGCTAATTTAAAGTAAGGCCGAAAAGGCTAAATAGAGCATTCTATAAACACTTGCTAAGGCAAAAAGGACTCTATGATCATAAAACCCTGTTGAACTAAGGTATATATTGGCGTAAATCAATGTTTCACTTATCAAGAGAGACGTTGGCCTCTTGGGCTTCGATGCCAAATGCGATATATCAAATTTTGTGTCGGAATCGAATATGTTCGGTGAATACCTAAGTGTGAAGTTCTCTATAAAAGCCCTTGTATAATACCACTTCTCTATTTTTCCGTGAAACATACTATAATATTATAAATGTGAAAGTTTATTAGTTTGGATGTTTTTCCGTCAACCACGCTGAAACTACTGAACGGATTTTGATGAAATTTGGTATACAGACAAAGTATGAACTGACTTGGATGATAGGATACTTTAACGGGAATGCAGGCAAAGCCGCTGGCAGAAGCTAGTATATGTAAATACATAGTAAGATGGAAGCACTACAAAGACGGGATTACATCAGTAAAGTTGACCTTCTTTTTCACCTCCTTAGTTAAAACTGCAGATGGCAGTTATTCCATGTAAAATAACTGTTTTATTTAGTAGGTCATCATTATACATACACACATTATTATCAAATGGTAGTTCATTGTAAGCTCTCAATAACTATAAGTTTAACTTACTTCAATATAAGGAAGGAGGTCAGTTTTGGACGGTCATCGTCACTCACGTCCGAATTCAATTAAATCTGGATTATTTTGACCAAAATTGGCTTTCTAGTCTTGGTGTTGACATTTCTGTACCCTTAGTATGAGTTTCCTTTACGTTGAACGAAAACGAAATGAGAACGCGTTCGGTGCTCTGATTGGCCGGCGCAAATTAATCAACCAATCAGAGTGCCGAACGCGTTCTCGTTTCGTTTTTGTTCAAACTCGTACTAAGGGTACTGAGCAGATATTTCTTTTATGAAATAATAAGACAACATTTACCTAAACCAGTAATAAATTATAATGTAGAATGCTAAATAATTTTCCAAAATACCTAGTATATAATAAAAAATCAAACCCAAACAATAATAATCTTTTCTCTTTCGAAAAAGGCCAAAACAGATCGCAAACAAACTTGAGAGCAAGCGAACCGACGTAAGTTTTATATGGACCTGCCTTCTGGGAGTTCATGTATTGGATTTGTTTCATATCGCCTCCTTATTTATGTATGGAATATCTTCCAAGCCAAGTGTTTGTCTGTCTGAGTACGGGCTAAGGTCAACGATATAATGTAGTTATTAATTTTAATAGTACTTACTTTATACATCTTTTATGTGAATTTTATTTGGAGTAGACTTGCGGAGCTGGTGGAAGGCTAAATAATGTTTTTAAGAGAATAACTTAGGTATTTCCAAATCTTCAAAGGCTGGCAACGCGCTTGTAACTCCTCTAGTGTTGAGTCGACCATTTTTCAATGTTCTTTATACTCTAATCGGCAGCCGATTACTTACCATCAGGTAATCTGCAGATGACCAGAATGACCAGAACCAGACCCGTCCGTACTGCGTGTCGCGGCCCGCGTGCGCCTCATAGAGCCATTTGACCACCGCAGATGTGATTTTATTGTAACTTTCGTGAGACATACTACATTAATTATTATGTTATCGGCTTACTCACGTAATGTTTTGACGAGGAACTCGACTAGTTTCAAGCCATGCAAGAGGCTCATATTCATGAGCAGCATTTCATAGCAGCAGCAGCGACACACGACGCGGCGATTGTCACGCTGCTACTGAAACTAGTCGAGTTCCTCGTCAAAACATTACGTGGGTAAGCTGATAACATAATAATTAACCACAGATGTGGCTCAGTTAGGCTCATGCCTGATCCGGAGCTATGGACTACCTATCGGGTTTACTGGGGCTCCGGGTGGTTTTTAGTCAGTAAGAGTATGACACCCCCTCTTGCCTCGCTCTAGGCGGAAGAAGTCATTGGATGATTTTCTTATTCCCCCAAAACAAAGGCATCAGGTAATGTGACTTCTCGTATTGTCATCATTTGCCAAAAAAAATACAATAAGTGAAAAGTAAGTATGTATGAACTATTTTATGTTGTAAACCCATAAGTCAATGACCTCATATTTGTATATTATAATATGAACTACCCAGAAAATATTAAGGAGAATATTACCGTGCACGGTGATCAACTTTACATTTCGCGTTCGGCTGAGCCATAAACCATAACTTTATGTGATCTACGGGAAGCGTTTGGGAGCGAACATCGCATCTTTATGCCCCGTACAGTCGGAATACTGAGTACCGTGACGTAGGCACAGATACCATATAAAGCTCCCTTAACTTATGATCCGAGAAATTATTAGGTGTTACTTATGATAGACTTTTAGTAATGTAGTGTTAGATAGGTGAAAAGGAGGAGGAATTCTTTTTAACCTAGATAAGTATGTCTGTAGGTGAATTACAAACTTCAGTGAATCCTGGTTTATAGGAGTTGCAGTTGTAGTGGTTGGGTATGGTAGACTTGGCCCAATCAAAAAGTTGTACTATATTTTTCTTGTGACACATTAAAATCAGTGGAAAATTATCATCCAACGACATCTCCCTCCTTGGGTAAAGCAAAAGAGAGTGTCAGGTAACCCGTTAGGCAGTCCGCAACGTTGTCAATTTGCTGGGTACATATTTTGATCATTAACATCACAAAACGAAAGTTAGAAATTATCAAGATAAGTTTCAGATAACATAACATTGTGAAGTTCGAAACCTGTCTACAGAACACATACATGACAAATCATCATTAACTAGTACCTATGACAGCGTCTTATCTTATACCTCAAGCACAATACACTAAAATTATTCCCAAGTATCATTACTTAGCAAATTGTACTACAGATGAGTGACAGTATACGTAGCAAGTACCAACATTAATCCAGTCAGCATTGTCCTATCAGATTAATGTTCATACTATTGTGATCTACAACACGTCCCACGTTTTCAATTCGCTACGGAGTTCCGTAATCCGGGATATATTTTGTTTCCCAACCTATTTTAAATTTATTTATCAACACATTTTCTGAAAAATCTGGATGGGAAAATCTTTTTTCGGTATTGGTTTTAAAATTGATGGTGACTGTGTACGTTTGGGTTTGTTTTAAAAGGTTATGTTTTTTTTTGTAGGTTTATTATAAAAATATGGCTTTTAAATTTTTGAATGATTCACTTGACAACGGCAATAACTCCATTTAAAACACACTGAATTTAAGAAATAAGTATTTTTATTCATACTCGTCGGTTAAGGTTACTTGAAAAGACTGATGACTGTTGATGAAGCGAAAGAGGTTTGTAAGATTCGTAGCAATTAGCGTTCCATTGTCTCTGCATATAGGTATGTATCTATGAGTTTAAGAACAAAGACAAAGGGTTTGGGAAAACTTACACCACGCTACTAAAAACAGCACTAAGGTAAAAAATATTGTCTACCAAAGCCCACTTGAGAAAAGCTAGAAGAGTGAATCAAAGAAAACATTTCTTCACAATATATCTAGCTTAACACTTACATAAAACTAGATATAAATTCTAAATCTAAGCTCTAAACAACCTTCAAGATATTCTTGTTAACAGAACGCGATCTTAAGCTGCTTTCATTAGAAATAAGGATATATGCAAACTAAGCAGGAGTTAGATTAATGTTTGCATTGCAGTGAGTAGAAGCTGCAGTAGACGTCCTGTGCTGATGTCACGCTAAGCATTCTGGAAGATAACCTTAACTAAGGCTGTGTGCATACTGTGGTAGTTTGGTTGGCAGTTGTTAATTATGTAGCTGTTTTTATTTTGAAAATAGTTGTTAATTTTTTTTTATATTCATGCCTTTATTCCCCGAAGGGGTAGGCAGAGGTACACATTATAGCATTATTTTTTTTTTTGTAAAGTAGATCACAGAGTACATTGTATATACTGAGAATAATTGTAATACTGAAGTAATTGTAATTGTATATACTGAAGTAGATTATCTTACCTACTCTTCAAGGTGATGTAAATACCAGTTCCCTTATTATATTGATTATCGATTAAGGAAATTTTAAAGTCAGCGAAACCTTTCTCGTTACTTACTAGACGATTATTTTTATATTAATCATAATCTACTCAAAACGACAATTCGTTTACAATATCAGTCCAAATAAGCTGTGGTAGATTTTAAAATGACAAAATTGTTTTCATCATTTCACATCTCCGTCTTTTTCAACGACTATATGAAAAACAAACCTTTATTTCTTACAAAACAAAACACAAAATCGCATCATCCATTCACATCCTAACATGTACACATCAGAAACACGAGACTACCCAGCGCAACGCATGACGAGTTTAATTATTTCAAGCGAATATTCTCGAATACTGATAATAATAGAACGTCTGGAACTTAAAGGTATTCTAGGAAACTAGGCACCGAGGCTTAGTGCAGTAATTGAGTGCAGTATTGTAGTAATTAATAGGTTATTGGTAGGGACATTGAGTGAATCAAGTCGTGTTTCGAAGGAACTGAGGTTGATAATGGGAAATGTTAGGTTTCTTGTTTATTGTTAAGTTGGGTATTGGGGTAATTATTTGGCTGTTTGGACTTTACCGTTGATTTTAAGAACAGTGTTTGACAAATTACAGCCAATAATAAGATTGTTCTACAGTAGGTATGCACTCTGGCATCTCTCCTCTTCCTTTTTTTGTCCTCTCTTTAGGGAATAGAGTGTTAACTTCTCTGAGAAAAGGAGGATCCTCCGACCAAGCTTTTACAAACGTGTGAACTATTACAAGCCATTTTTATCAAATCTCTTGCTCACATTTATGCGAGTTGTGTAACATTGTCACATTCGTTTGACGTGACCGTTCACACATTTGTAGTTGCCCAACTATACTTATATATAGTGGTATAACATACTATAGTGCTGCATTTTATGCAATTAGCTTTAAAACTTTTATCTCTAACAAATTAAAATCTTCAAATTCCTCGCTAACAGTGGCATTGTATCTTTACGCCAGTTGTTTCACATGTTCGCCGTTGAGATAACAGAGATTTATTACTGTAGTACAACGTTTGTCGACTTATTACAACGCTCCGATGTATTGTCTAATTTAGAAACGTCTTTGTTTGATACGAGAAGTGCTCGTTGAATCAAATCTGGCTCCGAATCTATGTTATTGTGTATGATTAATATATTGTCTAGATAATTTCTAAGTTTAGACCTAATTTCCAAGGCATGTTCTTGTTGTGTATCTCTGTGTATTGCTAATGTAATTTCCATTGTAGGACAGTTATTTGATTTGTTGATTTCGAAGTCTCGTTTAGTTTGTGCTCAATTGTAATTGTCATTGATAGTTTATGACTAATAATGTGGAATAATTTATTGTTTATCACGCTGCCTGGTATCATGAAGTATAAATGTAAAACCATGAATGTCCAATTTCTAATGAATTTCCTTTGATGTTTCCAAATTTAATGAAATGAATTCAATACATGCTCCTTTGCCTACTATTTTAACTGTTTGTCATTTTTTCTTTACTTCTTCACAGATGTAAACGTTTCAATTATAATTAATTTCAAACAGTTTGTTGCTATCTGTATGCATATGCATCGAGTTTAACTGCCTTATATTTCCTGTCTCCTAACAGTGCGGAAATCGGTTTGGTATTGTCACGTGACCACTGACTAGCTGGTAATTGTGTTCTTAATACAAATTAGCCAGGCAATTCAATTCACGGCGAAAACTGACTGGAAAGATATAATAAGTCAGTTCTGGGTTATACATTACAGGTTCATTCATGAGAGCAATGATAATATCAATAATGTATTTCTTAATTTTGTGTAGGTAGATGCAAAATATTCTAGACCTTATATTAATGAAAATTGGTTAAACACAACTCAAAGTGAAATACTGTCTGGACCCAAATCAATGTCCTTGGCAAACTCATTTACCCTTTAAGATATAAAGTGACAACAATTTACAAATCAAAATATATTATCTACATATATGTAGGACATTGTTAACCCTTTAATGCCGGGTCGGATTCTATTACGGGCCGGTCTCAGGGGCCGTTGTGGTGAACCACTATTTTTGGCCCGGATAGGCTTTATTAAGACCTTCCTAATAAAGAGAATTTATTCTCTGCAACGATAGTCGGATATTTGGCGCACTTTTTTATCTATTCTCTCGGATGAACGGCTTGTTTTGTTTTCGCCACAGGTGGACACTTAGACACACTAGAAAAAATCGTATCGGCACCCTACCGATACGATGTTTTTAAAAAATAACAATGGCTTGTTTGGTGCTTGGTCTAGGAAGGAGTTGCTAGGAAATTTCTATTTTGGCCGTCATTCCAGGATTGGTGTACTAAGAGGCCTCCTTTTGGTTTACACGGTGGCCACCGGAAAGTTTTAGTGAAGTAAAAATCCCACACTCCCTAATTTTTCCCCAAAAACTAGCCACGAACTAAATAAACATTTAAAAAGTTTCCCCGTCACCAAAAAAACGTAGGTATACAAACACTTTTAAATATCAGTCAATATCAATATCAATTCAAATTGTTACATCACTTATTAAGACTGCGTTGTTAATACAACCTCTGTTTTATAGGAAAGTGCAATAAAGGTAATAGTTAGCAGTTTCCATTATTTCAACTCAGTAATTGAAATAGTTTTGAACTTACTGAACAACTGTTGCTTAGTATTTGAATGATCAGCTATTGCAGTGGTATTTGGTATGGTATTCCAATACTTTTGTTTTAAACCTGTCTAAGAGTTCTTGTATGCAACACATGCAACATCACGCCTTTTATCCCCGAAGGGGTAGGCAGAGGTGCACATTATGACACTTTAATGCCGCTATACAATGTCCCATGTATTAGGGGGTGACCTTATTGCCATATACTGGGCACAATTCCAGACTCCGTGCTACTACTGTGAAATTTTCGAAAAACCGAAAAAAAGCCCAGTATTACTACTTTTAAGATCTTCTTGTATCTTTTATTTATTAATGTTGCAATCTGTTATTCCATCACACCTGTGATTCCCAGGGGACAAGCACAGGTGTTTGCTTTGCATCTAATCGCATTATAAAAAGGGTGAAGTGTACTGCTTAATTCCCAGATCAAATCCACAATCCCTACCTATATGAAACTCATAACAAATCGGACGAATAATGTGATTTCAAATAGGCTTAGTTAAATATTATAAAAACAAAATATATTTTTTCTTCATTTCCTATTTTTTTTAATGTTGCCTCACACTAAAATTTTGCCCTGTGTTGTGAGTGCGTTTACAAACATACAATTTTACATACACATAACACCCAGATCCGCAACAATTTTATGTAGATCACACAAAGAGTTGCTCCGTGTGAGAATCGAAACCCATTACACGTTGCGCAGCAGCCGGTTATCCAGCCACGCACCAACCGTGCAGTCAATTTCGTATGTCTCACGAAAGTTATACTTAATATAAATATTTTTTGCTTCTTCACCTCACAGTTAAACATTAAGTAACACATGAGTTAGTTTAGCTTTTGATATTATGTAGGTACCAGCGTACAGTGAGCGCTGGTTATACGATGTCCTGTGGCTCACAGCCTGATTCATTTCATTTTCGAGAGCAGAATTTTTGAAACCAAAATGGTATCTTTTTATTTTGTTACGTGTGAGACAGAGAGTCTATTTTTGGTTGCATTTTTGGGCTTCATCCTACGCATTTAGTTAGTGGTGGTCTTTTATAAGTTTTATGTTTTGGTTTGAAATGGATGATAATGTTGTACTTTTTGTTTGTTAACATAAATATAATTTCTTCTGGCAATACAACGCATAATTTCTGTTGGTTTGGTTTTATCGGTGTTTAAGTATTTAATGAAAATCTAACACACTAAACTTGTCATCATTCATTCACCATGATTAAATTAAAACCACCACGTTATACAGTCCTTTTCTGCCAGCTTTAACATCAACAGCCTGTAAGTGACCACTGCTGACCAAAGCATCGGCACGGAGCTTTGACCAAATCACCACGCTTGCTCAATGTTGTAGGGGATGTCAAACTAAAATTAAAAATTATAACGTTTCCTCACGATAGCAGTAAATAATCTTAGAAACCACATATAACTTGGATAACGTTACATTGGTACTTGCCGTTAGTAGGTTTCGAACTCACATGCATGAGAAGTGGGCATCTTAAACCACTGACAGCTAATTTTATGTTAAATCAAAAACCATTTCTCCCATATCACGAGTTGCAAGGGAAACATTGTAGACGTCAGTCATAAAGTCAATCAATACGTCTCTGCCATATTTTTACAAAGTACCAGAAAGCGATGGAGGAAAGTTTCCTTACTCCTGATATTAATATTTTCCATTTGCTTTATTGACTTCTATAACTTTGCTTGACTTTGTCGTATTAGCAGTTTGGTGAGAAGGTTTAAAATGCAATTTGCGGAACGTATTTTTGTATTTTCTGGGTAATAATTAGTTGCTTCTTGCATTTGACAATGTTTTATTTAACTAAAAGTCATTGGTTACTCACAAAAATTAATGGAGAAAACAGACAAAATAGCTCTACTAGTACTACTAGACTACTCGTTGTACGCTACTTGACGTCGCCGCATCTGCTCATGTTGAAGGGTCTCTCTGTGACTCGAAACTAGTAGAACTGTGCTCCATTTGTACGTGAGCAAACCGTGATTTTTAGTTAATTTAGTATGTCCCACAATAGTTATTTAAAATGGTTTCTTTTGTGTAAAATTGCCTCGTATCCTATTTCGGTATAATTACGAAATTTGGTATATCTCATTTCTTATTAATAGAGCCTGCACACAATTAAATCAACCAAATATCACGTGTTTAAAAATATCAACGCCAATAACAGCATAAAATCCAGTTTCGTACTCCCATCAAATTGTAATCCGCGAATGACGTTTCATCTTTATGACAACACCAGATAAAATCGTATCTTTCCACCCCTTATCTGACATTGGAAGTAACAGATACTGTCATTGTGGGGATAAAAGAACCCCCTAATGTTAGGGGTCAGGGGTATCGAGACCCCTTTGTGCGTAATCTACTAATGCTATTAACTCAAATTGACTGTCTGTTTGTCACTGTTAATTGTTTCATTATAATTATTTTGGTCCAAAGGTAGCGTTTTACGGGTTGATTTATATTTTTAGGGATGTTTCGGAAAGGTATTAATTTTGAAGGCTTAGAGTTTTAGTTCGAAATTTGTTAAAACCTTAAACCCTTAGTTGGTTTACCCTCTTTTGATGAATGAATACAACAGACTAATAATGAGTACAGTTCAATAATACGAAACAAATAATTCTCCTCTCGAAACAAGAGATAATATATGATATTTTACGTATAAAGTTGAATACAAATTCCAGCATCAATTTGATTAATAAGTCTCATTTCACATTTCAATACGGCCCCAAACAATACTCGCTTCGAATCGTAAGCCGAAACATTTCAATAACATTTAAAATTCGCTCCAATCACATAACGGCAAGAATACGTCCATAGACCAATTCAGGTAACAATAAAACTTGGCCGGTCACTTCACCCTTTGCAGTTTTGATGACTTGGCCGTAGTAAAAGCTCGATTTGCTTGAAATTTACTCTGAAACTCGTTGCCGACTTTCAATATGGCCGTTTCTTTATTAAATTGCACGGCCATCGGAATATTGTTACAATTTTGCGTTTCTCTATAATAAAAGCTGTATACTTTTTCGAGAGCTCCGTCTTTTGTTTTCAGTTCGTTTAAGTTTGTTTTAACGTTGAAAAGTAATTATTATGGCCGCTTCGGTTTCGTGGATTTATGTTTTACTGTACTGAGTACCTTTTGTCGAATTGGGATTTTTTGGTTGTTTTATTGTAAAATGTTTAAAGTGGTAGATCGAATGTTAGTATTTCTAAGTCCAAGTTAAAAAGTTGTTATGATGAAATGCATGACATCTTTTTATAAAATTTGGAATAAAGAAGAAATTCAATTTTTTACCTTTCATTGGTGATGTTTTTGTGAATGAACAACTTGTTGCCTTACTCAAAAATATTTAATGGTTGCTTAAACAATTCTTAAATCACCATTTTGTTCTGAAAGCTACGGACTGATTTAAGTAACCATTACTTAAATGATTCTGAGTGTAGCGGCTAGTTTATTATACAGCTTAGATTCAACATTTTTATCACAAAAATCCTGCAGACCAACACACGAATTTCGTGAAATAAACCGCAATGGTAAATAAGTACGGTTCAGTAAGCAATAATAAAAAGAAAAACAAAGTTCCCAATAAGCTTATTTATCGAGAGTTGAGACTTGTAAAAGTCGACTTAGGGAAAACGTATTATAGGAGAGAAAGAGGAAAAGTCAATTGAGCAGTCATCTATCAGTTGTAAAAATTGGCTAAGTATACTTTATTATTATTTATTCTTTCCCTTTGTATATTTTTCTTCCTTCAACTAAGCTTTCTAGTGATTACAAGTTCTTCTTTTTGTGGTGTAAGCCGGTAAACAAGCAAACGGATCACCTGATGGTACGCAATCGCCGCTGCCCATGAAAACCCGAAACACCAACACAAGTGCATTGCCGTGCCGGCCTTTTGAGATTTTGGTATTTAAGGGATGTTAGATTATAATTTGGTTTGGACGTGGCTTGACTTATATTTAGATCTTCTCCAGTAGAAGATTTGCAATATTTGTTACATTCACTTCTACTCACATACTAATTTTTTCATCAATTGTTTTTCTCATAAATGATACTTATCTTTCTTTATATATATAATTCTTCTGTACGTGTGTATGTCACTGAACTCCTCTTAAACGACTAGACGGATTTTGATGAAACTTTTTATGTGTGTTCAAGAGGATCTGAGAATGGTTTAGATTCACAATTTTGTCCGCTGGACAAAGTTTTTTTAATTAATTTTTAATTTATTAGTAGTTGTTGATTTTGGAATGTTTTACATCGGATCCGACGGACGGCGCTACCATCGCAGTGTCAAATATTAATGACGTTAGATATTGTCATAACATTTAATTTTGAATAATAATTTTCATCAAAAAGGTCCAGGATGAAAAAGTTTTAAATTTTCAAATTAACGTGTAGACAGGACAACGTCTGTCGGGTCCGCTAGTTACTTAATAGTTCTGTGGTATCCATTCTCCACAAAATCTACCCATGGTAACCTCACGAGACTATGGGTGAGGGAAAGTAAAACAATTTAGGAACTTGTCCGGACATATGGCGCGACGTATTCTCGTGGTGTATTTGTATAATAAGAACCGTTTATTAAGCAGGTGTGTCTGTTTGTTTGTATATAAGCATTAGGTACTTTCTAACTTTGGCATGTCTTATGTAGTTAGTTAAGGTAGGCACATATAGACACATCTGTGCCTTTTTTCGCCATAGACACACAGGTTTACCTGTCAGGTGTCAGATTCAGGCAGATTTGCCTGGCATATCTGTGCACGTATGGCTAGCAAATACCTTAAAAAAAGTTTTTGAAATATTGCGGTTATTGTTGTTAGATTATACTATACTATGTATGTAAATTACGTTTGGCTTTTAATTTTAAATCAAATCGTTTATTATTATTAGGTATTATGTTATCCTTGTAAACTAACACGAATATTTTTACTAAAATTCTGTAGAACTTTATTTTATTAATTACTTTTCCATTTCGTGCGTATTTATCAGAAATGAATATTTTTTAGCAATGACCGGAATCATTAATTGAAAAATTTAGGAGTTTTCGCTGAGAAACCTTTCCAGTAAAAACATATTCATAGAAAATGGAAGACAGAAATGCTTTTTGGAGCATCATATATTTATTTAACTTTTGTAAATCGAAGTATTTTAAAAAAAGATCGTTAGCTTTGAATATGTTTTTGTTTCTTTTATGTGTGTTTGTGAATGAGTGGGTAGAAGTAAGTATAGTACAGTAGAACTCCAATTATCCGAATTAATGGGGACCGGGACCCATTCGGATAATCAAATATTCGGATAATCGGATTTAAAAAAAAATGCCATTGAAGAGAATAAAAGCTACGTTTTGATATTGCACTATTTTTTTATTGAATTAAATTGCGGGGGAAGTCAGTGTAGGCACAACGGCAAGTTAAGACAAGTCAAGTCAAGACTTGACGCGCAAACACTGGCTTCGCGGGGGGGGGGGGGTGAATAATAGCGCACTTAGACTTTTTTTGGACAATTTTTGTGATTCGGATAATCGGCGATTCGGATAGTCGGAGTTCGGATAATTGGAGTTCTACTGTAATATTAAATTGCCTATTAACAGAATCAACAATTGAGTAGAATCCTCGGTCAAAAATAAATTATTACAACTTTTCAATACAATAAAATATTCAAAAATAATCACACACTCATTCATAAACTGGATGAACTAATTAATTTTTTCTAGCCAAATTTCTAGAAATAAGTCTGCTATTTGACGTAACAATTTCACACAACGTTAATAGAAAATATCGTTTTTGACGTTTCAAAAAAAGTATTGAATTTGACTAGTAGAAAACTAGCCTATTGCATTTATCCCCTTAACAAAAGTCCTTCGAAAAAAAAATCTATTTCTAGAACATTCTTTCTCGAACTAAGCAAGTACAGTTAGGAGCGTGAGGTATGTATCGCATCAGAGTGGAGTGCAGTATCAGACACTAGTCACCCGCACTGTCCTCAATCGTACTCAGCGAGCCAATCCATACCGCTCGAACGTTGCCAGTCGCGAATACGTTGCAGCGTGTGGCTGCAAGTCATAAGATTACGATTGTTTGAACATCTAATTAGGTGGTTTTAGGTAAGGACACTGAGATATAAGTGGATCTCCGTTTTATAAAATCTAAACTTGGTCTTATGCGTATCGGCGGAAACCATTTGTGTATGGTCTTTTGGGATCACAAACGATGGTCTTTATAATCTATTATATAAAAATAAGTCGGATTTTCCTTCCTGACGCTATAACTCCAGAACGCACGAACCGATTTCCACGGTTATGCATTCGTTGGAAACGTCTCGGGCTCCGTAAGGTTTATAGCAAAGAAAATTCAGGAATAATCAAAAGAAAAGCAGGGAAAATCATTGGTGGCGAAACGGAGTTCGCCGGGTTTGCTAGTACATACTAAACATTAAAAGGGAATATTCTCACTGGAAGTAATCTATCAATTTTATTCTAAGCAGTACTATATTTAAAATTATTTTGACTCATATTTGTTTAATATCAACACTATTACCTGGTTAGTGTATTAAATGGCACCCTTAAATAAAACCAGTTTCTATTTTACTTTATCCTATATTAATTCAGCTTCAAAGATTTACGACACGACTTAAAATGTACCCCCACAAAAACCAGGTAAAGAAACAATTTAAATTCGAATAAAATTGAAAGCACCATTAGATTCATGGCGTATAAATTCTAATGACCGCATTTCCTTCCCAATTGGCAATTTAAGGTTTAGGAGAACATCTTCGTATGCAAACCACACCATAATCGTCTTATGTGACATAAAACGGCTTACCATATTGGTTTTTCAACGTTGAAGTTGATGCTTTAGAAACAATTTTCTTCACCAGTAACAGCACATCAAGATACCCATCAAAGTTAATAAATTTTCAACTTTACTTTGAAAGCAATTAAGTTAGAATTCTATCGTACAGTCGTGTGTAGGTTGTTGTGCTTTGTGTATAGTTAATAAGGTTCCTAATGCCTTACGAAAATGTATTTATTTTACTAAGATTTAGTTCTTGTCTTTGAGCAAAACATGTCATAACAATACGCCTATTTTTTTTAGAACAAGTAATCATGTTACTACTTCTGAGAATTGTAATGGAAAGATTCAAAAGAAATTCTAGCTTTTGGCTTCATAACCAAATAACAGATCTAGATCGAAAATATTATTTGAAATTAGCTTTTTTACGACTTTTGATTAAATAAGAATCTTTATAAAGTATCTTAAGCGAGCTGAAATGGCAGTGGGCAGGACACATAGTGTCAAGAATCGACGGCCGCTGGACCACAAAGGTTGTCGTGTGAAGACCTCGTAACAGCAAGCGCTGCGTAGGAAGTCCACCCACGAGGTTGACAGACCACCTGATTAAGGTCACAGAGAGCTGCTGGATGCAAGTCGCTTCCAACCGGCCTATCTGGAAGTCATTAGGACAAGCCTATGTTCAGCAGTAGACGTCTTATGACTGATATGACGATGATGATAAAATAAAGTTAGAATTAAACACTCAACAAGTGATTGTTAAATCCTAGAGAGAAAATCACACATTGTTAAATTCTTACATATTTGCACATGTAATTGAACAAAAAACTGTACCTTTATACATATCTATATTTTTACCAAACACCCTCAATTGCTCATAGCATTTATTTTCATTTCCTTCCACTATTTCATACACAACCCGCCGTACCCTACAACTTGGACCCATAAATTGTGTGCCAACGATGCACCGTTGCTAAATCGTTGTGCATTTGTCCAAGTAACACCTCTATTTATTTTAGAAAACGCTACCAGAGCTCTGATCAAAACTGAGATGTAAAGGCTTGACATTGTAATGTGCTGCAATGTATCGCGTTCTTTTCAATGAGTGCTAGTGTCTGAGTTCAACGCTAGAGGGGAATATATGCCGTTGTTTTAAGACCCCGCTTCTCATGTATGAGAGTGCGGATTCGAAATTTACTAACGGCAACCAATGTGATATTTTCTGAATAATATGTAATTTTTAAAATTATTTTCACACCACTTACAAATGGTGAAGTAAAGAGCATGAGGAAACCTGGGCTTATAATTTATAATTATTATAAGTCTGAAATCGCCAACCTGCATTAAGCAAACGTGGTGATTAAAGCTCAAACCTTCGTGCAATAACAGGCTATTGATTGGCATTTTAAAAGTACCTTTTTATGCTTTAAGCACAAATGAGAAACGAAATCTCCTAAGATCTTTAAACTTAAAAAAGTAACTATACAGTTTAACACGTTAACTGCCGCGTAGGTTACCGGTGACCTACGTTAGTGGAGGATTTGCCTTCAACAGTTTTCTTGAAGCCAATTAAAGGCTTAATAAAGTTAAACTAAAATAGAAAGTATAATAAAGAACCACCTCTAATAATGTTTGCCGACCACGGGACAAACAAATTGACTACAAACCTGTCAGCCATTGTTTTGTACAACAACAGGACAGGTCCTGAATAGGCCTTGATTGTCGCGATGCGAAGCAAATTTAATTTTGTTTTGAATTTTCGATACGCCAGTCGAGCGGTAGTGTTGGTATTTTGTAAATTTTTCGCGCAGGTGTTGAATGAAAAAAGTTGTAGTGTTGCTGAAAAAATCTAACTAGATGTGTTGTTTGGCAAAATAGTATATTGTTGCTTAGTTGACTAGCTTTGAAGACAAAAACATCATATTTTTTTAAGAAATCTTCTGTTTTGTTTTACTGTTTCTCTCATCATCGAGAAGGAGAAGGAAGAGTAATAGTAGGAAGATTACGTCATTCCCATCTACTTTTTTAAAGAGGATTTAGTTCTTATCCATTTCCACGCGTTATGTTATAAATTTATTAAAAACTTTTGCAGATTAAATAATTATTGGAGGAACTCGTCTAGAGACTCATATTCACAAGCAGCATTCCGTGACACACGACGCGGCGATTGTCGGCGTTATTTTATGTTATAAATCCCATCTAACATCGGTCAAGCCTATTACCGTATACTGGACACAATCCCATCTCAAACACGTCATACACTTATCGTTTAATCTTCATGAAACGCATGCAAACAGAACCAAAATAACAATGTTAGTTCGAAGTCAGTCTCTATCGCATGGATCAACGATGCAGCAATTTGAATAACCCGTAGCATGCAAGTATGAATGCTGTACCACATGAAACTTCGAAACTAGACAGTGTTTTGTGTCTCCATTTTCATTTGTATGTCATACTCGGTTTTGAGGACAGTCAAATGTAGATTATGCTATTTAGTGGCGTAGATATTAGGAAAGTAAGCGTTAAAAACATCGTTATGTTTAACTTTTTTCAGTTTTCCCAGCTAAGACAATGAATTTTGCGTTGTATGTTATTTTTAGGCCAGCAGTACACTGACTCTTTCAAGCAGTTGAGACTGAATGCTGGAAGCAGCAACCGCGCGGGACCTTTAGTAATTAATTCGCTGCCGTACACATGACTGCTGGAGCAGTCGCGACCGCTTCAAGCCGAGCTTGTCGCTGCTCCAATGGCGCGTGTACATCGCTCAGCAGTTAACTGGTCATGCAGTCCGTGTACGGCTGGCTTTATCGGCCTCATCTAGCTATTTGAAATATTGACGTGTAAAAGTGTTATTTTATTACCTATTTACAGAAATAAATATCATTTATCATTTATTTAAAAATAGGCGATGATACCACGGTACTGAAATCCGAGTGTTTATGAGAATTTCAAAAAGATACAGATTTTCAAGAAGATATGTTAGTGAACGTGATACACAACACATTCAATGTCCAGTCCAGCAATCACATACAACACTATTAGTCCTACCTAAGACTATTAGTCCATTTGCAGTAAGATGGTCTATTCCAAATGCCTGCCACACACCACATACATTGGGCATTTATCCGGTATTAAGGTAAAGACACCAATTCTCGGCACGTCTGCAAGGTGTCGGTTGTTGTGTCATTAATTTACCATGTCAAAGACGGTCATTGGGACTCATACCTTGCTATGGGATTGAATTCAAGATGTCTCGAGATACGGTTACGGGCTAATTGAAGGAAGGGAATGAAATGAACCATTATTATGTGGATTTGAATCGTGCTATTGCAGTTAGGGTGGCTTAGTGAATAGCTTGGCAAGTTGGCAACATAGACCTTTGTTGTCCGAAAAGTTGTGTTAGATATTTAGGTACACAAAGATATTGTTGAGACTATAAAAATAAATAAAACATAGTTTTTTGATTTAAATCGAATCGATAACCATGAGTCCGCAAGACATGGACAGGACGAGAGAAGAATCTCCAAAGGTCTTCTTTGCCGATTTTTAAGCATTTTTTGCTCGTGCTAATATAAGATCATGTATCAAGTCGATATTAAGAACTAGATAGACCGCTCTTATCCGGAGCTACGGACTAACTAGCGGCTTTACTGGGGCTCCGGCTTGAAAAGTAGGAGTAGAAACGGGGTGGATTTTAGCCAGTAAGAGTGTGACACTCCCTCTCGCCTCTGATTTTAACCCCTTAAAAAAAAAAGATAGACCACTCTTACTACTAGAATAGAACTAGATAGACCACAATACGGCTAAAATGCGTATTGCAGAAAACATATAGCAGTAGTAGTGTTGTCTGCAGTGTATATCGTTATGGTATCGAGTTGCTGAATGCCAAGCGACGGATCCAATCGATTGTGGCTCCACATTGTTTTGTCTCGTGTGAGTGTTTCGGTTGAAATGTGCTGACAGCACGTTATGGAAGGGATTTACAACGGAATCTGAGATTATGGTTCAGCTCGTAAAGTTCAAAATGCTGATGCCTAATTGCTTTAATTTCTGGTGTGCTCGATTCTGTTGTGGATGTTTTTCTATTGATCATGTTGTAATGGCACAATTACTTATATGGATAATAATTGTATTTTAGATAATCAGAATTGTTCAGTAAAAGGTTTTAATAGCATTAGCCTAGTCCAAAAGAGTACACATATCACAAAACCCTCTATTTCAATTAGCTTTTCTTCCATACTAGTGGACCACGCGAACTTTGTTTTACCTTGGTTTTTTTTTCGCGCATCTGTTATTTTTTGCTTACAATCAAAAACTCTTAATAATAAGAAACCCGACAAAAAATAATTATTTAAATCAGTTCAGCTGATGTCGTTTATTCAATTATCATACATATAGAGATACAATATTTTATATGCTAAAAATAACTTGTATCGTAAATATAATACAAAAAAAAACTAAGAACAAACAATTTTTATTTTCCAAGAATAAGATAAGCCAAGAAAATCATTATTCAAGAACTAAAGCTAGCACTAACCTCATCAATAATATTACATCGGGCTACTTACACGGTCTGAAGGAGACAACTCAATTTACCAATTAAGGTGGGTGGGGGTGCCCCAAGGCACCGTCATTGGACCCACTAACTACGTTATGTAAGGAAGAATTGCCTCGCGACTGTCAATATTTGGTGCTGCCCTAGTACATAGTGAAACGTTATACGGGTTTTAGGTACAGTTAGTGATGTAGAAAAAAGGATAAATGTGGTTGGATACTGTAATTGTGATGTTGGTGGAGATGGGAGAGTTAGTTCTTTTTGAGTGTTGAGTTTCGGTTTTTATATACAAATAGGCGTATCTAAAAAGTTGTTTTTAAATACATATATTATTTATAATACAAAATATTTTGACTTTCAAGTAGAAGGTAGAGATGTTTGTCTAATCATACAGAATCATTTAGCATTTTAAACAATCAAAATGTTCACTCCAAAAAATATCCATTTGCCATACAACGCCATAATTCAATTTCTGACCATTCATAACACACCTCGTCAGCTAATTACTTTTGCAAAGATAACAACGTCTATCTTTTTTGTAAATGACCTTTGAGGGTACAAAGTCAAACAAGCAATCTTATCGCGCCCCCCATCAAACAGGGTGTTTTAATTAATGCAGACAAGACCACTACAAGTGCTTCATTTCCACGGCCCATTGACATCAATATCATGGGAGGATTGACCCTCAGTGGACGCCGAAGAAAAAGTAATTGTGGAATTTTCTCCAACAAAATTTCTCTCCCCTGGGCTGAATTTTATAAATGTAGATATAAAATATGTCGTCGGATTTTGAGTCGCTTTCTTGAAATAATTATGGGATTACGTTTTTTTTTTTTATGTAGGAAAGTAACTTCCTCAATAAAAAATGGAAGATTGGTGTCAGGGGCGGTATGGGAGCGTCAGTCAACGTAATAACGTTATGTTTGTTCTTAATACCTGGACTTAATTAGTTTTAGCGAGGTTTCATTCAAAATTATCGAGGGAGAGGTAATAAACAAAGTCGGTCTACTTAAATATTTTGGCGTTGCCAGTCTTTTAGACATTGTTTAGTCATAAAACTTTGAAATAGGTCATGTCGTTTTAGGCGTACTCGAAGCTCTAATAAGTAGCTCCTTTCGTTTGTTCTAAATTGATTTACTTCCTAATAAAACAATTAATGTTGCTGTTGACTTGAGGAAAAAATGTACACGTTAGTCAACGGTATATTTTTGGATCTCGTGTCTTAAAAATAGCCATATGATGTAGCTGGTAGTGAGTCATACTGATGAGATTAAGTAATAATAATAGAACAAGAGACGTATTTCGGAGGTATTTAGTACAAGCTGAGAATGCAATAACGCATACTGACAAAAATTGTCATCGTAACGTCACGCCTTTTATCCCCGAAGGGGTAGGCAGAAGTGCATATTATGGCACGTAATGTCACAATACAATGTATATCCACTTTTCACCATTTGTGTTACAAGTCCCAAGTAATAGGAGGTGAGCCTATTGCCATATATTGAGCACAATTTTTTTTAATAATAATAATAATAACTATCTATCGTGACTATCTATCGTGACTATCCGGAGTGGCCTCTCCTACCTCACTCTTGCCTTAATCGGCTGGTTTGAGTGGAGATTCGCAAGAGTGGAGTTGCCTTCAGCTCCACTTGGGGGAAGGACGTATCCCAGTAAGATGCTGGTAGGGGTCTTGACCGTACTTCCGGGATTGCTCTGATAGCCGTGGGATGCCTCCCCTTCCTCAAGCAGCTCAACGGATGTTGCTTCCTTGTCGCTACATGCTAGCGGCCGTTTCCGGGGCCCACTATTGAGTTTGCGAGTCACCCCCTGCCTGTTTATCCGTATTTTTCAATATTGGTCAGGGGCAGGGGCCATAGTCCCCATAGTTAACCGGTTAACTATTCCACAGCCACCCACACCCATATCCCTATCATTTCCTTTTACCATATCTCACAATAGTCCTGCATCAACCGGGGATTGTCCTTTGGTGTACTTCCATAGTGCATACAGGGATAATCGCCGGCTGATGTCCCATTACATTTAGATTAAAATTGTTCAACGGGCCTCTGCGAGTTGGCTTCGGCCCCTCGTACGCCTTCCAAAGGTCCGGGACCCTGTGGTCCCGTGATTATGTAAAGAACATACATAATAATAATAATAAATCCTTTATTTGTTTTACAAAAAAATATACATACATAAACCCACCAAACTGTTAAGACAGTTTGACGGCGGGAATAGCGCTCTTAATTTTATACCTATTTTCACATATTCGTTTTAAATTTTCTAAATATATAAACAAATCAAAACTTTACCTTCACAAAACAAAAAACAAATGGAAATAACTTCTTAACAAACTATATATATATGTACTGCTTCTATAACAATGACATTAACATTTACACAAACATTCATATTTTTACTTTTAATTAGTATTATTTTTGGTAAGCTCGGTAAGTAGCATCTTTTTTACCTTATATTTTAGGGAGTGTTTACTTATATTACTGTTGATTAACCTTAACCAGTCGTTATCATTATATATCGTCGGAATCAGATACTTGTTGGTTCTTGATCCATAATAATTTTTACTTGGTGGACGGACTAACTTATTCTCTCTTACACGCCTCGTATTGTATTTATTTGTTATTTTTTCTTTATTTTGCTGACTATAAAATTGTTCAAGAATCAAAAAGTATTTGGCCCGGTCGTGAACAGGAAGTATTTCACATTGAATATACAATTTCTCATAGTTATGTTTACATTTTCGTTTAGTTTTAGGTGGCACAAGATATTTAAGAAATCGGATTTGCAAGGATTTAATGTAATCTAAATAAGTCTTAAAAGTACGACCGTAGACACTTAATCCGTAACCTATTAGCGATTCGACTAGAGCAAAGTAAACAATGCGTAACGTTTTTCTGCTTAGTGGCGATTTTAGTACATAGAACTTACTTAAAACTGTTCTAAGCTTTGTGCACACTGTGTCAACGTGCGTCCGCCAGTTGGCGTGGCTGTCCACCCACAAACCCAAATATTTAAATGTTTTAACATATTCTATGTTTTGACAATCACAACTGATATAATTAGAATGCAAGCACTCATATGTATGACCCTGTATACTAATATCTAAACTGTTAATTCTTTTTGCGACTAGGTTGTGAGGTGAATATATGTGCATTATTTTAGTTTTGTTTACATTCAGGATGATTCCATTATCATGCGCCCATTTGGTGATGTTAATGAAATCCTCCTGAATCACGGCTCTGGCTTCGAGTATATTTTTAGAAGAATATAGTAAGCACATATCATCGGCGTACATATATACTTTGCAATTTTTAACTACGTTTGTTACGCTGTTCACGTGCATGATGTATCCGACTGGCCCAAACACGGATCCGGTCGGCACTCCCAAAGCAACCTCAGCTTCCCGTCCGGTGGTACCTGCTATGCTGGTCTGGATGGTTCTATTGCTAAGGTATGTACGGAACCACATGTTGGTGGGTCCCCTGATACCACAATCATCCATAGCCTGAAGGAGCACCTCATGGTCTAACGTGTCGAATGCCTTTTTGTAGTCTATGAAAAGAGCAAGGATTTGGTGACCCTGGTCCAGCCTGTCATTTATAAATTCGGAAAACCCCGCCAAAGCCGTTGCCGTACTGCGACCGCGCCTGAACCCGTGCTGAGCATCTGATATCAACGTGTGCTGTTCCAGGAACTCGCTGACCTGTCCCACTACTATTTTCTCTACTATTTTATTTAGTACGGAAAGGATGGCAATTGGCCTGTAGTTTGAATAATCAGTATGATCTCCCTGTTTAAATATGGGTCTTATTAAAGCTTTCTTAAGCAGAGTAGGGTATTGCCCCCTGGACAAACACATGTTGACAAAGTGTGCCAATACAGGTGAAAGTGGCTTTTTTATTGACTTAAGATCTATTGTTCTAATACCATCTATGCCTGGCGCCTTGTCAATGCTGAGATTGTCAATGACCTTGGATATTGCGTCACTCCCAACTGGCCTATAGCGAAATGTTACAATACTAGGCTTAACATATTGAGATCTATCTAGGAACTTAGTGTTACAATTATGCTTAATATTAACAATTTCCTGAGTGAATGTATCTGCAAACTTATTACATATATTGTACACTAGCTTTTGCCCGCGACTTCGTTCGCGTGGAATAGTGACTTCCGGCAAATTTTTGGTTTTAAACACATAGTTCCCGATCTCGCGGGATCTCTTCAAAAATGAGATGTGGAAGATATTCCAGGGAACTCTTCAAAAATCAACATAATGAGCTCTGCGTTTGAATTTAATAGATGTATACTCACTTAGGGCATTGAAAAAATAGTTTAAAAACGGACTTAAACTAACTTAAAACTAAAGAAAGCTACGAATTACGAATTTATAACAATTAAAAAACCGGCCAAGTGCGAGTCGGACTCGCTCATGAAGGGTTCCGTAACAGCAAGTAGATGACATAATATAAAAGTTGTAAAATAACTTGGTTTTACATAGTCTTTGTATGAACGACAAAGTTATATTTGCGGTTTTTGAAAATGTTTTATTTCTTAAAAACTAATAATGATATCTCGTTCAAACCAATTTTCGTTGTTAGTTTCTATTGAAATCTACAGCATATATTTTGTTCAGTTTTCTCACTCTCTTATTTTAAAAGTTAGAGGGGGGGACACACATTTTTCCACTTTGGAAGCGTCTAACTTTCAAACGATTGATTTTGACGAAAAGTGGTTTTAGGAACCTTAATGTCTTTTTTAAAGACCTATCCATAGACACCCATCACGGATATGTAAGCTGAAAAAAAATTTTTTTTTAATCAGTTTTTATTCAAAATTCTAATAGCGGTTACCGAAATACACCATCTTACTAAGTTTCAACTATGTAGGCCCAACAGTTTCGGAAATAAATGGCTGTGACATACGGACGGACGGACGGACAGACAGACATGACGAATCTATAAGGGTTCCGTTTTTTGCCATTTGGCTACGGAACCCTAAAAAAGAAACTATATTACAACCTATCCTCTATGCTATAATAACCAAGCTTAAACTAAATAATTTAAAAGAAACGACTTAAATCTAATCTAATTAATTTATAAATTAGACTTACAATTTTATTAAAAAAACTAACTACAGTAACTACTAATAATCGATATCAAACTAAACCTACGTTAAATAGTTTAACCAAAAAACCAGGAAAACCCAACAAATAAACTTATTAATTGACAAATACAACGAAACCAATTTAGAATATACGAAACAGCAGGACCACTACAGACAAATAATCATACGACTGATAATACACTTTTTCTACGATAGTACCGAAGCGCTCGGCCGATACCCAACCAAATGAATGTAACGAAACCATAGCGCGATCTATTTCGATCCCAACGCCATCTATCGAGGATAAAGACAACTTGGATTATTTATTTATACTCCGTTCGGGCATTTTCTTTGTACTAAAAGTTTAATTATATTGATATTATTTTTTTCATACCTTTTTACTATTTATTTACTTTTTTTCGATGAATTAAAACAATAACATGAACCGAAGTCGTGTAACGATCGACATAGAATTATTTATAAATAATTTATTTCTTATTTTTATTTTTTGATTTTTGAAATAAAAATATATATCTATGTCCTTTCTAAGGTTCTAAACTATATCTGTACCAAATTTCAACCAAATCCGTCAAATAGTTGCGGAGATTAATGGTATAAGCATAGAATGTTCGACGTGATTCTTTAATTTGACATAACTTTTTTATTTATGAACCGATTGACATGAAACAAACACTAAATGTAAATTTAAGCATCCCACAATATATTCGTGAAAACCGCATCCAACTCGGATCAGCCGTTTCTGAGATTAGCGCGCACAGACGAACAGACAAACAGACAAACAGACAAACAGACAAACAGACAAACAGACAAAAAAAAAGTTAATTACATTTTTGGGTTCGACATCGACATAACAATAACCCCTGCTATTTTTTTTATTTTTATTTTCAATGTACAGACAGCACTTTTCTACGATTTTATTATATGTATAGATTGTATCACTATTACCCAGGTACTTACTCACTATACTATCTATATTAGCTTTTCTTTTACCTAACCAACTGTTAATTTTTTCCCATATTGTTTTAGGATTTCCATTACACTTTTTAATTTCTTCTTGTTTATATTTATTTTTTTCTTTAAATACTACTTTATTTACCCTATTTCTGTATCTCGTGTATTCTAGCCTCTTCGTATTATTTTTAGGATCCGCTTTCCATTCCCTGAATAATTGATCCCTCCGTGATAACATGTTTTTCAAAACTTCCCCTACCCATGGTTGTGACGTTCTTTTTTTAGCATTTGGCAATATAATTTGACTATCACTGTAAATCTTATTAAATACATCGTGTATCCTATCGTATAGTTCTAACGGACATTTAATATCCAACAATTGAGACCAGTTATAATCACATATTTTCTTATAAACTAACTTATAATTCATAATTCATAATTCATAATTCTTTATTGCAAATCCACAATGTAAAGATAAGATGGTAATATAAATAACATGGTAGCAATCGTGGACCCTGATGGGCACAGCAAATAGTAAATTAGAAGAGAGGAAGGCGTTGTATATAAGTATAGAATTATTTATTTAAACTCAAGTATTCATATTCCTTTTCAATGTATGTATAGGTACTATTGTTATTATGTTTGTATTTTTAGTAGGTGTTTACATATAAGTATATTTTTGTACATTATTTTATTAGTTATCCGTTCTAAATTTATTATATTTATTTTATTGTATTATTTATATTTGTGATTGTATTGAATATTTTATAATTTTTTGTTACAACTGAATATTTTGTTGTTAATTTTTTTATATATTTAAGCGACTTTTATATGTATTACGTATTTATATATTATTCATTATATTTGTATTATATGTTATATGTATTATATGTATGGGTTTTAGCAGGAAAAGGTGTTTGTTAATATGATTATTAACAAACACTTGATATTTCTTTATAATCAATATTTTCATGTTATTTGTTTATCCGCAAGATATTCACTGATCGTGTAGTAGGCTTTATTAATTAATATTTGCTTTAGGGTGTTTAGGAACTTCGTGTAGCTAGGCTCATCTTTTATTTTGTTGGGTAATTTATTATATATTTTGATGCACATTACATATGGGCTATTTGAATGTAGTGTCATGTTGGATGTAGGTAGCATAAGCATGTTTTTGTGTCTCAGGGATCTATTTGTGTGTCTGTCTCCACGCTTTGTAAAGAAGGTAGAGTATCTCCTAACGAATTTACATATTTCTAGAATATAAATGCATGGTAACGTAAGTATTTTATGTTTTTGGAAATAGGGTTTACAACTGTCTGTTTGTTCAATGTTTGTAAGTATTCGGATTAGTTTTTTTTGTTGTATGAAGAGTGATGGTGCGTCAGTGCTGTTACCCCACATAATGATGCCGTAGCTAAGTCGGGAGTGGGCGTAAGCATAATAAGCACTCAATGCAGTTGGTAGGTCTGTGGTTATTTTTAATTCTCGAAAAGCGTAAGTGAATTTGGAAATCTTGGATTTAATGTTTTGGATGTGTGTCTTCCAGTTGATATGAGTGTCTATTGTAAGTCCAAGAAGCGTGAAGTCGTCGACAACGTCTATTTTTATATTATTAGTAGAGAAGTTAATTGTTATTGGGGATTTTTGGTAGGGATAAAAGGTCATAATTTTTGTTTTTTTGTAGTTTATTTGTAAGTTATGTTGATTCATCCATTCTGTAGTTTTATTGAGTATAGTTTGTAGTTGTGTATTTATTTCTGTTTCGTTACGGCAGGAAGTAAGAAGGGAGACGTCATCTGCGAATAGTACACAAGGTTCATTCATAATTTTTGGAAGGTCGTTGATATATATAAGGAATAATAAACATCCAATAACGCTGCCTTGTGGTATTGATGAGTTTAGGATTTGTCTATCTGATCTTATATTAGCTATTTCGTTATTATCTTGGTTATAATATTCAATTTCTACATATTGTTCTCTGTCCTTAAGGTATGACTGAAACCATTGATGAGTGACTCCGCGGATTCCTATTTTGTATAATTTATCTAATAATATATTAAATTTAACTCTATCATACGCCTTAGTCATATCAAGCAGTACACCTACTGCGTATTTTTTATCGTTTAAGATATTGATTATTTCCTGCATGTATTTGTAAACTGCCAGTGTTGTTGATCTTTGTTTTCGGAATCCATTTTGACCCTCATCAAAAATTTTAAATCTCTCGCAGAAGCTATAGACCCGGTCGCACATGGCTTTCTCGAAAATTTTGGATGTTGTCGGCAAGAGTGCAATGGGGCGGTAGTTGCTGGGGTCGGTATTTGAATTTTTCTTGTAAATCGGTTTTATGATAGCTTTTTTTAGGAGATCAGGGAATGCACCTTCTTCAAAAGACTGGTTTATTAATACGCAAAGTGGTGGAGTGAGTTCATCAGCGCAATGTTTAACTAGGGATGGGGGTATTTCATCTATTCCATGACTATTCTTGTTTTTTAAATGTTTTATTAATTTGTTGGTTTCACGGTAGTCTACTGGTCTAAGGAAGAATGTGTTTTCTAACTGTTGAGATTCGGGCAGATCGCAGGATTGAATATTGGTTAGGTTTATAGGTTCATTGCCAATTGATGCAAAGAAATTGTTAAAGATATTAACTATTTGCTTAGGTTCACTATTAAGTACATTATTTATTTTTAATTGAATATTTTTCTTTTCAGCTTTAGGTTTTTTATTTGTGCGTTCTTTTATCATAGCCCACATAGTTTTAATTTTATTTTGTGATTTTTTAATTTTATTTATGTATTGTAATTTTTTAGCCGTAATTATTGACCGCTTTAGTATTTTTTCATATTTTTTATAGTATTTTTTAATGACTAGATTATTAGATTTTAGACAAAGTATTTTTAATAGTCTCTTATTTTTGCATGCAAGTTTAATTCCTTTAGTTAACCAGAATTTTTTATGGCACATTTTTAATTTAATTTTTCTCTTTGGTATAGTTTTATTTAGTGTAGTAGTTAGTATGTTATTAAAAGCTTCATAGTTTTGGTTTATATTATTATTAGGTACAATGTAATCGCTCCAGTTTATTGACTGTAGTGCAGATTTAAATAAGTTTATGTTCTTCTTATTATATAATCGTTTTTTGACGAGGTAAGTTTTGTTTTGATTTTGATTTTGAAATTGTGGTATTTTAAGACTAATTATTGTGCTACAGTGGTCTGAAAACCCTAGTTCTTCGACTGACGTGTTTGAATATTTTTTATTGAAATTTGTAAAAATTAAATCTATACAGGTTGATGAATTATTTGTTATACGTGTAGGTTGTTTTATGTGTTGTGTAAAATTGAATTCAGACATAAAGTCTAAGAGGTTTTTTGTTTTTATATTATTTTGTTGTACATCAATGTTAAAGTCACCCCCGAGTATGATGTTATACTTAGAATATTTTTTGTTAATGTGGGTTAGTATTTTGTTTAATTGGATGTAAAATACGTCTTCATCTCTTCTATTCCAGTATAAAGTAACTAATAATATGTTTTCATTGACTAGTTCGATTGCGCAGACTTCTACAATATACTCAATGGTCATTCTCGTAATATCGTTTTTTTCTATACAGTCTATATCTTCTTTTAGTAGGATGCAGGTGCCGCCACCTCCGTGGTTTTTCCTGCAGTACGAGGCAGCCACTTTGTATCCAGTGAAGCTAATTAAATCAAGTTTTTCTTGTGTGAGCCATGTTTCGGTCATACATATTGCTTGATATTCCTGGGTCTGGTTTATAAATGCTTCTATTATGTGTTGTTTATTATATATGCTTTGTATGTTCTTGAACATTATTGTGAATTGTTGATCGGTTGTTTCATTTTGTGGTAATTCCTTCGATTTAATCGTCTCGAAATGTTGATCGATTGGTTCGAAAAGTCTTGCTTCTTTCATTTTTGTTGTCATGAAACATTGGGTCTTCGCTTATATTGTTATTATTGGTGTGTATTTCTGAGTTAATGTTGCAATTTATTTGCTCTCCTTCTATGTACAGTTGATTGTTTTTGATGATAGCATAATGTCCTTCCTTACGGGCTGTTAGCATTTTTCCTCGCATTATATGTCTCTCTTTCAGTGCTTCTTCATCGAGGAATTCGGAAACGTGGAGTCCAGTGCCACGGAAGTATCGGTTATGTTGTACTAAATATTTCGTCATTCTTTTGCTTATCAGTTCTATAACAAGAGGTCGGGTATTATTTTTGTATTTTCCAATCCTATGTGTATCTTCAATATATCCTAACAGGTCAACCTGCAGAATATCACGGAATACGTTTAAAATTCGAGAGTCCAGTTCATTTTCTGATTCTTTATAAATTTCTGGGAGACCGTAGAGTACTATTTTTTTCATGTTGTTCTCAGTTGTGGTTTTTGTTGTATATGTTTTATTCGATAGTATTTTTATTTCTGATTGTAGCAGCTCAGTTTCTTTTTTTAAGTCTTCTATCTTAGTATTTAACGTTTCTATCTCTGATTTTCGTTGCTGGTTCTGTTTAAGCAGGGAGTCAGTTTCTTTCTTCACGTCTTCTCTTAATTTAAGGATAGCTAAGTTAATTTCTTTTTGTATAGTATTTTGTATTTCTGTTATTATAGAGCTATTATTTTCCTTCAACTTCGAGGATATTAAATCACTTAAGCTTTGTAATGTTATTTGTGCTTGTAGTCCTGGTTCTGCGTGTGTTTCACCATTAATTGTGTTTCCAAAAATAGTTGTATCTTCTGAGCATGTAGTATCGTTATGTTGTGATTGGCTCGGTTTCCTCCTCACTGTAACGAATGTCTCTGGGGTACTGTTGCGAGGCAGACAAAGTTGAGGTCGTGCAGGTGTACTGTTGTTATTATTTTTGGGTTTTTTGCATCTGCATTCTTGACATTCCCATTTTAGTTTCATCTCGTTAGTGAGACTGTTGTATTGTTTTTCTGTGATGTTAGCACATTCCAGATCGTAATTTTCATAGCATAGTGAACAAATAAGATTAATTTTATCAGGTATCAATTGTTTACAACCTGCACAGAGCGCCATCTTGTGGATATTTGAGGCAGTAGTTAGGAACTTATAGATTTTGTAGCGCGGGTATATCGATAGTTGGTGTGTGAGTTAATTTGCCATCGTATATATAGATGGCGTTGTTTTAAATCACAGCTTTAGTGTAGTTCAGCTGGTCGCCACCCGAGGCGCTACGAATGCGCGAATTTCAAAAAATGAGAAAATTAACCGTCCTTATATTTATTTTATCACTTAAATGGAATAAATTAAACTGCCGATAAGTCACACAATGTTCACTGGTTTCGTATGGTGATATTATGTCCAATATCGTTTCAAAATAGTTCTATTTCACTGTTATTTGTTAAAAGTTCACTGTCACTTGCCGGTTTTACTTTACTTTTAAAAATCTAAATATTACTTGTAGATAACACTTGTACTGCTTATTTGTGAGCAAATATTCACTTCAGCACATTTATGCGGTTATTCACTGGTAAATTCTAATTAAAAACGATTTTTAAAAACTTTCGACACGGACAAATTGTTTACGCGACGGCAGCGCCATCTCTTTTCCTTATATATATAACTTATTATTAATTACATACCGACACTCCATACCCGAATCGTCCATATTTATGCTATTTCCTATAGGAAATGCAACTCCAATCATATGGTGATCGGAAATAAAACACTCGATAACAAACGACTCGCACTCCCGCAGCTGTCTCGCTCGCACCCACGCGTGGTCGATGCACGACGCCTCTCTCTCGCCCGCGACGATCGCCTCGCGCGTCACCTCGCTGTCCGGTATTACACACGTAAGGCCGAGTTCACACAAACAGTCCTTGTACTTGGATGAACACACGTCACTCACTCCACATAAGTTTATATTGATGTCGCCCACAATGATAACACTTTCGTTACTCGGTATTGTTTTTATTAACTCTTCAATTTCCGAAATAAACTGTAATTTGTTTGTCCTTGGCGGTCTATAGACTGCGATAATATTTAAAATAGTTTTATTAATTTTCGTTGTAACATGTAAGATTTCAGCGGAATTGACTCGGGATGTTTTCTCTATAAAAGTTAAGTCTTCTTTTATGTAGATTAGCAATCCTCCTCCTCTATTTTTCTCTCTTGTGTTTGTAAATAGATTGTATCCTTGTACATCATATAACGGAACCTCTTCTGTTTTAATATTAACTTCAGACAGCACCAACACATTGATGTATTCTGTATAGCCATTTAATAACACAAGTAATTCATTAAAGTGCTTCCTAAGTGAACGGATATTTAAATGCAACACTCGCAAGTATTTATCATTGTTTGAGATATTTCGCCTCCAACTACTCAAATTTAAATGCCGATCATATTGACATTCCTGTGTAGCTATTGTATCAAATCTATCCATTATTAAATGCGGTGGAAGTGATCACGCAGTGTGTACGCCGCACTATGCGCGCGCGTTAGTGTGCTGTCGGTGTGCCTGACTAGGCCTACTCAGCTGATGCATCGTTGTTTAAAATTTTTTCGATATCGTTTTCGCAACGAATCGACATAATTTTTTTCTGTTCATCATTCTTTCTTATTAGTATTTTGCCATCTTGAACCCAAATATATTTATAGGTTTTTTTAAGCTGCAACTTTGTAGCCCATAGCAGACTTCTCTTGTATCGAGTTAAATTTTCATTGATGTAAATCCGGTTATTATTATTCGTGCCATATATTTGGCCGTTAGTTATTACACTCTTACGTACTTCAAGCCATTTATTACGTGCATGTTTAGACTTCAAAGTAACAACTACTGGAGGTGGTTTCTCCGACCCGGGTTTTTCTCGTCCCACCCTCTTGTAGACACCGTGTTTCAACTGCAGCCGCAATTGCGACCAATCGACTAACGAGGCAGTATTATTGTAAACACATTTTTGGGACCAAAATCAGTAAACAGCTAATTCAAACATTAACATTGGCTACATTCAAAAACTAACTTAACCGCAAATGTTTACGGAAACCGAACGAAGAAATACAATTTACAGTTGCCATAGCGCTACCAATTTAACGGTGTGATAACAAAAAATAACGCCATAATAATGTGTAAAGTAACCTAAACAAACTCCCCGTAATGGCAGCAGCCATGTTTACTTTCCCGACCGTGTCATACATGACCGGACGCGGATTATCCGGCTATGAGGGCCGGTTGTGGAAAAAAATTGACCGGAATATATATTGCTGGCGATTTTGAATGTGTTTTTGCATTTATTTTTATTAAAATTTGTTTAATGTTTGGATTTTGTTTTCGTTTTGATTAAAGGCTGGCTTAAATGGGTTTGGGCGGTCAGTTGCTTACGTAATGGCCTCTGCGATAGTACGTGGACAATGGGAGTTTGGGAACGGATGGTCTCATTGTGGAGTCAGTATGATATAAAATACTAGCATGATTATCATAGTCCGTTGTCTCATTATACCATTTATTTTCTAAACTTTATATTTCTGCAGTAAAAACATCACAAACTGTACTTGATGAAGGTTTATTTAATGTCCATCTAGTTATTTTCTTATGATCTGACTAGCTACTTCATCGAGGTTTTACTCGCTCGGCTCGGTTCCTATTAGCGTTTTTTTTAGCCCATAACCTTCTTCGAAAAGTGGACTATCCAACACAAAATATCAGTATTATTTAATTCGGACTAGTAATAATTTCGGGGATTATCGTGTTCAAACAAATAAACAAACACTCTTCAGCTTTACATATTAGTATAGATATAAGATTGTCAGTTCCTTCTAGATATTTGTAATCAAATTAATAATATCAAAGTTACCGAATCTTCAATTTTTGTGCCACTACAGTAACATTAAATTGTCATCAGCGTCCCCATTATACTTTAATAGGCTCTTTGTATTAACGTCTTATTACAAGCAAAGGGCGAAGTTAAAATAAATATTTAATAGAATAAAATCGCAATCCACTTAGTCCCCTGCGACTCCTCTTAAAATAAAGACCTCTAAAGAAAACTAGACAGACATAAACTGAGACAAACATTTATTAATGCTAGCTCGTAAAGCAAAAGATCTTTTTAATTATTTATTTATCAGAAACGGATAAAGTAACATTCGGTTGGAGTAAAGTAATCAATTTGGACCTTCTTTTGTAACTGTCATGTACAATCAAAATCTCGTAGGAAACTAACTCGATCACTTTAATCGAATTCACACCTTATTCTTCTTGGGTTAAGGTTGATGTTTGTTTGAGGTGAAGGTTTATGGGAAAGCCAAAGAATTGACTATTCCTGATATTACGTTCAACGTTAGAAAACAAAGAAAGTTAAAGGTAAGTTTGATGGACACGTTCCATTTCCAAGTTCCGTGCATTATTATAGTATGGATTTTCGTTTGTAACCGGTTTGTTCTGGATTGAACTGGCTTTGGCTGGGATTAACTGGTTTTACGAATGACGCGTGTACTAATTGGATTTATCGTTTTTTCAGTGATTTGTGGTTTTTGGATTAGTACGTATTCAGAAAACGTGTAATTTTATGTCGAATGTATCATCGATTGGCGCCATATTAAGTTTGAATTTTATGTTTTAAACTGGAATATAGAAATGGTGTACAAACTTTTATTTTAAGATTACACATTATTTACAACTTGAAAATATCTAAAACGGAATAAAAACTAACTTAAAACTAAAATAAAGAAAAAATAAAAATATGTTTATAGGTATGTTTTAAACTAATGATATTTGAAAAGAGAGAGATTTCACATTTAACCAACTTCCCAAAAAAGGGAAAGTTTTCAATTCTTCTGTATGTTTTTCTTCGATAATTTCTTCTGAAAGAAGCTTTTAAAGGAAATCCACCCAGAAACTCCTTAGTTTACCGTAACACTTGGTTTCTGTAAAACATATAAGCATTTACACATACAATTTGTAGGAAACCCTAATAAACACGTTTCCCTTCAATTACTGTAATAGTTGAGAGGGCTTCCCGTCATTACCATGGCAGTAAACCCCATAATATAGCTGCTGATGCATTATAGCTGATAGGCTGTGTTTATGGTGTTTTTAGAAAACAGTTTCTTTAATCGATTTCTAGTTTGACTTCTAGTTTGACAATTAGTTTTTGAATTTGATGATCTAACGCCCAAATACTGAAATGCTACTCAATTTTAAGTTGTACTTAAATATCGTGCTATCTCTGTCATTTTGTAAAGAATTGATAGGGACAGAACTAGTTTTGAGAGCATCTTAAAATTGAATAGTGTTTAAGTATTCGGACATAAGTTAAGTGTTAAAGTTTTATTTTGAAATTCTGAAGTTTTAATAGTTCTTAAGGTTTAGTACTCGATCAAATAGGGTAGATGACTATTTTTTATTTTAATTTCCCTCTTGTAGATTATTTTAAAACATTAGAAACATATTTTTTGTTTTCCGACTGAAACATAATATAGGTACTTTCGAAGATATGTTGATTTGAAATATCGCGTGACGTCACTTCTAGGTACGTTTTAAACGTAGAAATGACGTAATTGCTCCCACTCCTAAACTTTGATTAGTTTTATCAAAATATTGTTATCTTATATGATAAAATAAATGAATACGTGTCAAAATTTTTCTCAATAGTAAAATTGGGAATGATGAACTTTCCCATTTTACTGTGCTATTTATCTTCGGCATATAGAATCATAATATAAAATATTCCAAACTACCACTAAGAATGACAAAACTTAGTTCATCATGGTAAAACGTTACTCACCCCTAGTTACCCACTGATAACGAAACAATCCAACTAAATAGATCTTCGAGAACATTTCTCGTACGTTCGCTTAGCAATCACTTATGAAACGACTATTTTATGGATATTTTATGTCTTCTATAAAATGTTATCTGACACAATTACTTGGCCTGATTACTAGTTGCTAATTACACCGAGTTTATTGGCTACCTAACTTGAATGTCAATTGGGATCTAGTGATTGCTTTGACTTGGATCATGGGGGTTTTTAAATTAAATTAATAGAAGGGTTTTGATTTGAGTGTGTTGAAGTTTTTATAATTTTGTATAGAGTTTAGAGGAAAAATTTTGATTTTAAATACAGATATTGATAAATAAAAAAAGATACTTATTGTGATTGATGTTCATGGGTTTGGTCAAAACACCAAAACATTAGGAGCGTTTGAGATTTAGATAACAGCCTATAAGTGGCCACTGCTGACCGAAGACTTCTTCTCACACGGAAGAGTTAAGCATGAATCACTACACTTGCTCAATGTAGATTGGTAATTTCAAACTAATAATTAGAAATTATAAGCCTTGGTTTTCTCACGATATTTTCCTGCACCGTTTGACAGTGGTGTCTAAATAATCTTAGAAAGTACATGTAACTCGGAAAAAGTCACAATGGTACTTGCCATTGGCAGGTTTTGAATATGATAAGTGGAGGTCGTAGACCGCTTAAATAGCGGATGTCTATACGGTACGCTGTAAACAAACTGAAAAAAGGCGCCATGACTAACTCGTCTATTGTCATTAATTTTAATTTTATATTGCAGCGTTCAAAAAGGCGCGCAATATTTTCTTCTCAAAAAAAGAAACATCTTAAACAAAACAAAACACACTCAAGATAAAGTATAAAGTATCTTTCGTTTTTTTTTACAATTACAATGCTTTGTAAAATTATTACGCAAGTCACGTCATAAATATAAGGTTATGTGCAGACCTCGTTAAAAGTAAAGCTCGTGTGTTGGGAGGTGCTTCCTGCACAATTTATCGTGTATCTCGGGCCTAATGCGCCGATGGGAGAAGCTTTATTGCTAGTGTTTGTGGTGCGAGGGGCTGATGCCTTCGACTCAGGGTTGAAAGTATTTTGAAGATTATGGAAGATTACACTTGTAGATAGGGTACTAAGGTTTACTTGCTTTGAGGTACCTTTTGGGTGATTTTCCACTAGAGATGTGCTATGCTAGCACCGATGGAAACGGGTTAAACTAAAATATGTTTTTTATATAGAAAAATGCGGGCTGTGAGTGTGTGCTATGCATATGCTATGTATAGTTAGTCGCGATTGGTGTAGGTATGTGCACATCAGAGTACCTGCAGCAGTTACATTTGTAGCGATTATTTGAAGCACATCTTACTTGCACAGCTACATAGTTTAGTATCAGTGGAAACGATCACATAGTTTCACAGCTTAGCTATTTCATCTTCGTTGCATAGAAACTGCTACATAGCACATCTCTGGTGGAAAAGCACCCTTTAAAGCCATTTCGCTTGATTATTATAGCTTTAGTGCCTACTCGTGAGTTTTAGTTTTATGTTCAGTGATGGGCGGTTTGTGCTTCTGGTAATAAGTTGTTAACTATCTACATATATGAGGATTGTTGTACAATAACTACGAAAAACAAAAGAACAGATTAATATAATTCTTCCTTTCCTTTATTATATTACCTGATAAATGTCTGCATTGCAGTTAATTATATCAAGCATAAAAATAGAATTCAATACAAGCAAAATTTCCAGTAAATCTCTCATTCTGTCAATTGGACTTTTAATCCTAAATATATTGAAGACAGTTGCACATATTATATTGGCTCTGCAACATTTTACGTACCCGGGAACCATCCAACGGGAAGTGGGAGGCGTCGAAACTACAATATATTATCGACACATCGGAAACCATATATAAAGTAAAATCGGCCCCTAATGTCGTGTTTTGGGCACATTTTGCAACATATATCAGCGATGTCCAACTGTCCTTGTTTAGGTTTCTTTTCTACAAGCTTGTTTTTCCGGTATGCTGATTTTCGAGTCGTCAATGTGTCTACAAAATACTAATTTATTGACTGGACATTCGTAGAAGTTCTTGGATTCGAAACGAATAATCTATTGGCTATTATGTGATGAGATAGAAGAAAAGTTTTCTGACTGAATGATGGATTAATTTGAAGATGAATAGAAAATGGAGGAATAGAGGGATGGAGGGAAAAAATGTGGTTATTGCGTGAGGAAACTATAGCGCTTTACTGAAAAGGGGAGAATGGATAAATAACGCCATAACAATTAAGGGTTGGCAGAATAAGATATATAAGTTATTGGGGGTCTTATAGCCAGAATAGTAAACAAGAGTTTATTAGGGGTTAAACCTAGAATGACGTATCGTCTCTAGGGGTTGTGAGGGGTAGATAACAGGTGACGCTTCATGTATAATACTGGTATGTTTGAACGTAGTTTTCTTGCGTTATTTTCACAAGAATAATTTGGAACTAATTCTTTGTGTATTGATGTGATAGGAGACTGTCGTGGTGGCCCGGAGGTTTACGACGCTTGCTTCTCATGCATAAGGATGCGGGTTTGAAACCTACCAAAAAGTCAAAGTACCAATGGGAGCTTTTCCGGGTTATATGAACTTCCTAAGCATATTTAGACACGACTGACTAACGGTGAAGGAAAACATCGTGAGGAAACCTGGACTTATCATTTCTGTTGCATTGAGCAAGCGTGGTGATTAATGCCCAAACCTTCTCCGTGCGAGAAGACACCTTTGATCAGCAGTGTCCACTTGTACGGCGATACTAGGTACAAAATAAAAATGAAGCAAGCAAAGGGCAGTACGTATGCTTTAAAAATATTCAGAACCATGTAGAAGGCCTAACAAATCTCCTTTATAACACTTTATTATCATTTCAAACATTGTCTTTATTATCTGGCCATAAGGTTTCATTTCATGCAATCGCAATCCAATTGAATTTTTATCCCTATCTCTTTGAACGAAGATTGAAAATACTTTGATGCAATAATTTGAGGGAGCTGATATTCTATTCTAAACTTTAGCCTTTTTGTAATAGAGTTGGGTTTTGAAGGGAGGTTCAGTAACACGTATGGTCAGTAAATTTGGATGGGACTCTTCCTGACCGGATCAACTATTTCAATGAAATACGAATGATATTGATAACATAGTAGGCATAAGGTTTCGGGGGTCATGCATTTATTGTCCGCACTATATATTTTCAGGGGCTTTCATAAAAAAAGAGTGATGTTACTTGAAGGGATAATTGGCTGTTCTTTTTATCGAGTGTTTCTTCTATGTCAGAAGTTAAAGGAAAATGTGTTTTATTGTATTCAGTATAACGTACAAATGAAATGAAAGATTAAGTTAACAGTATTGCCAACTGTAGCGTTTTTTTAGATATCGTTCTTTTCACGGATTTTCACCTTGTAATCTCGAATTTGCTCCGTGAGTAAAGTTACTATAGGTTCTCCTAGTTAGACTAAATAAATGGCGGAGTAATCGGTGAACAAATAAAATAAAAAAAACAAACATCCGAACTGAGTACCTCCTCCTTTTTTTGAAGTCGGTAAAAATCCGAAAATCCTCCTATAAACACTTTTACATTACCCAAATATCCTTCTAAAAATCACTTTTCTCATTGAACCAACACAGTAAATCACATCCAGATCCGTCATTGAAGAACTATCCTCATTATCGCTAATTCGCTTGCGATGTAGAAACATACGGATTCGTCGCCATCAGATAGCTGCTGATTTGTCTCCGTAATGGAAGCATTCGTCTCCTGGCCCGGGTCGGCTGATGGTACGAATCAATTCTAGTACCTATTGTCTCATTGTTTATCGGATACGGTTTTTCGAAAACAATTTTGGTTGGGGAATTGTTTTATTTTGTTTGGTATTGAGGGTTGTTGATTTTTCTGTCGTTCTTACTTATTGGTATGCTATCATTGTTATTTTATTAGTAAGGTAAAAAGTGATATGGAAGTTTAATTTGGTCTGGCTTATGATATCTCGACTTTCAATCTATCTCAGCATTAAAATCATGTTTGTTATTTAAGCATGATAATATAACTAGGTGTAGTAAGTAAAAGATTTACTAGTTACGGTCACAGTTTTAACAAAAGTCAAACTCATTGCAAAGTTGGGCCAATGTATCATTGCAAACTCAATCCTTTTATATTTTGGTTAAAATGAGGTTTGAACATGTAAAAGCCATTGCATAATATTAATTTTAATTAGTTTAGATTAACATGACACTGAAATGAATTCCATTGTTAAAGATTGCCAACTAACTGTGTGGATATAATTTTTATTTTTGATCTATTGATTTGAAATTCTACGTAGGTTCAGATGAAACTCTAGGTGAGTTAAGCATGTTGTAAGCAATAATTCGATTTTAATATTATGTGTTCTGCACCTCGGCTTTTCGTGAAGTAAATATCACGATATATGATTTCAATGTATCAACAGATTAGTTATGAGACCACTCTCCTGGGTGATGATTTTATGTTCAAACTAATTTCAGCAAACTGTTTCAAATATCAAACATCAAAACGTGGTTAAATTTTGCAAATCCAATATTTGATAAACAAACTTTGATGTGCACTAGTCACCGGGGATTTATGAAGTTTAACCGGTGCGGTTCAACTCTGGGAAAATTTAATAATTTTCAATTATTTTAGATTTCATTTTCTCAAATGCCAACTAGCCAAGTTGAAGTTTTATTAGTTGAAAGCTCAGTGATTCTAATTTGAAAATTGTGATTCTTAACAATGTTTTTGATAAATAGATTTTTAGAGTGGAGTTCGATCCTTACGAAAATTGCTAAATTATTGGCGCTTGCGATTCAATATTTTTTTAGGAGTAAGATGAAGTTGGTAGTAATAATATAATCAGTACATTTCTTATAATACCTGCAGATCGAACTCAATACTATAACTATAGCAAAGGTCACGTCTAGCAAAGACTAGAAAGAGGTACTGTATTAGTACTTGGCTGATGATAAAAATTACCTACATATTGCCAACATCTTTTGTTTAAATGAGGACTACCCTATAATTGTTTGTAAACTTTTGGACACAATAAAACGATTATTATTATATTATATTAGAGAAAGAAATTAACCTTAAAACTCAGTCTTATTTGCATACACTTACATACATATGTACACCTTACAAATGCGACACTTTCTGAAAACTTATAACACGAATTACAAGAAACTATTCAACCTCTAACCTAACCCTCCATACTATAACCCAACACCATCTCTTCAAAAACATTTTAACACCTTCCATATTCATAACCCGAACAGATTTACACAAGCTAAAGGTAACATTCTGGTAATTGTATGCAAATCTCGCAATATTATGTATATGTACCTCGACTTAGTGACGCACCACTTTCAAACATCTCTGGCAAAGCCAATAATCTTATATACGATGCAGAAATATATGGAGGCCAGGCTTAGGAAGGTAGGACCTAGATCTAGTATCAAAGGAAAGCCTAGTGTGAATGTGAGCCTAGGGACTGGTTATTTTGGTGGGGTTTTTGGTTGTTTTGTTAGTGGTATAGTTTGAAATAGTAGGGAGTTGCGTTATGTTTGTGATGAGTGATGATTTTGTACGAGTTGTTAGGATTGATTTTCAAATGACACTAATTGTTGATATTTATTTATTTTACTAGCAACTCTATTAAATTACACTTGCGACCATTCATAAGTTAAGTTTTGACTATTAATATAACTCTTACTACTCAAATCTCATTTTATACAGTCATAAATGAATAACCTTTTTAACAAAAAAATATTTTGAAAATCGATTTGCAATTGGCGGGTGAACAAACAAAAAAACAAACATCCGAACATATACAAAAAGGAGAAGGTACTCTACTCCTTTTTTGAAGTTTGTAAATAAAGAATCACAAAACTTTGGACATCATGTAAAAATAATAATGTATACATAATAATTGTTCATCTTCCCTTATCTAAATCCAACTTTAACCCAAACGTTTTTATCCTTGTTAAACACCGACAATCCACTATCTAGTTCCGAGACCCGCTTCACTACATAAGAACCACACCTGCAATGAAAATTGGTCAAGCGTTTGATTGCAATTTGTGACGTCAAAGGAGACCTTAATAAACTCTCGACGAGATAGTTCTAGGATTAAAATGATAGCCTAGACAAAGGATGACACGTATAAGCCCTTTAACAGTCATGTTCTGAGGTATCTGCATTTACATAGAGCGGAATATGTTAGCTTACACTGTGTTTCTGAAATGGTATTACACACTAATATTATAAATGTGAAATTTTGTTCTGGGTTTGGATGTTTGTGCGTCAATCATGTTAAAACTACTAAACAGATTTTTTACAGTCAGGGTATGAGCTGACTTGGGTGATAAATACTTTTTATCCTACGGGAATACGGACGAAGCCACTGGCAGTAGCAATAGTGGTTCATAATTGTGATTCAATAATGTTTAAGTGTTGTACTGTGTTAGTGAAAATATGATTACGTTTAAATGGAATAAATATGAAAGATTTACTTTCATTTTTGAACGTAATCATATTTTGATACTAATAAAAAACTTGAGATTTAAATGTAATTGGTGCAGCAATAGTAAATCAAGTACTAAATATTCCGGGTTGTTAAAAACAATATGTCATTTTAATTTGAGTCATAAATTCGAAATAAAAACATAGTAACCAAGTAGTAGGTAGGTAAAGTAGGTACTCAAATGAAAATAATGATCCTAATTATATCAAAGTGTACAGCGCTTATAACACAAAATTATTTAATTTAGCTTATAACATTAATGAAATATTATGGCGCATCTAACGTCATTATCTACCTGAATTCTTATTTAATTACAAAATTAAGTGCATACATGTTGAAATAATGAAAGTAATTAAGAACGTCGAAGACAATTTACTAGATATATACTTATATGAAAGTCGATATTAGGTTGCATTTGATACTAATTTAATGAAGTTCAAGAGTTTGTTCGTTTGTTTGAATGAGTGCAATAATGTATTTGACATCACTATAAATAAAACAAAATGAGTATGGTTATTTAGAATAGTCTGTATTAGACACCTTTTCTTGTTTTATTTTTTTTTGAAGATGGAAGGGGTTTAAATCAGCCAATGACTTCTTTCGCCTTGGGTAAGGCGAGAGGAACACTTACTGACTAAAAACCACCCCGTTCCTACTCTTACTTTTTAAGCCGGAGCCCCAGTAACCCGCTAGGCAGTCCGCAGCTCTCGAAAAGCAGGAGAAAAAACGGGGTGGTTTTTAGTCAGTAAGAGTCTGACAATCCCTCTCGTCTCGCCCAAGGCAGGAGAAGTCATTGGATGATTTTCCACCCTCAAAAAAAGGCAGTCCGCAGCTCCAGATAGCGACCAGATTGGTGATATATTGAAGAAAAGCCAGATTAAAAGTACCCTTAACAACAAACTGTTGAACCAATCTAACAAAAAACAAAACCACTACAAAATCAACCCAAAAACAGAGAAACACCATTATCAAACCATGGCCCTACCATACCCACAAAACTATAGATTACAATAAAAGTTTACATCATAACGTAGGGAGGTCATATTACAGTGAAGGGAAGCAAAATAAAAGTGTATCCTTCTGAAAGATGATATTAGGACCCTCGCACATAGCCGACATGCGTGCGGAATTTCTATTAGGTACCTAACAGAGCGTTTTGCTTTATGTTCTATGTGCGTGAAGATATGGAGGCATATTTTGACGAGCTTTCGATTGATGTGGAGGTTGTTGTTTAGTAAAATGGAAGTTATGTGTTTAAATGCTTTATTTGGTGGTCAAGTGGCCGCAATTGCAACCACCCAGCAGGGAGATCTCGTCGGTATCGATACCATACTCGGCTAAGGTAGAATGGGTATTATTTATTCTGTTTTTAGAAAATTGTCGTAGTAACACGAAGACTGGAAGTTATAATTATGGCAAAAGGCTCACTCCTGGAAAATGTAAGTATCTCTGTAATCTTTTATACTTTCCGGGAATTTAACCTGTGATACCTTCTTCGGCAGTACCGTTTGCGACCATCTAGTCATTTGAGAATAAAAAAATATTTGTATTTTAGATGTCATAAGTATTTTAATTTTCAAAAGAATTCGAAAGTATTTCCGTCTGTATGTTTCCAAAATAGGCTCTCATCCTAGATCACGGTGAGCCGTGGACAAAGCAATATAAGATGAAGGGGATTGTTCCACAGTACGCGATAAAAATAACACGAATAACTATCATGCTATGTATACTAATATTACATTTCGTTTGTTTTTTGTCCCATTTATAAAAAAGGATGTCTTTATTTGTAAGTTGACTAGTCGCAAGTTGTGCAATGGAAACTTTATTATACAAAGTTTAGAGATTTATAGAGTCTATATATTGGAATTTGATGTGTTATCAACAATCTATTTCATTATAGCAAATATTATGAAAAGATTTTTCTTGTATCACCTTTCCTTAATTATCAAGCTAGTCGCACAAGCTCCTATAACCAAACATTTTGGTCATTCTCTTCAATAAAGGCTTTTAACTATAAAAAATTATAAAACTACGATGAAAAAATAAAACCGAACCTAAAATCCAGTCGACCGTAGCATTGCTACGGCGTAGCTTACACAGACATGTTATCGCTACGTTGCTACGGTTTCGTAGTATCGTAGCACATGAGTGAGGCTCTATGTAAGAACTGAGTATAAATATATGAAAAAATTGATTAGATAGATCTTTTAAAATAAGGTACGACTAAATTAATTAAAATATCAATGTTACGAAGAAAAGTAAAAAAGTTATAGTACAGCTGATGTTTGCGGTGCAAAGTCACTTTCTATTTACGTCACACTAAGGTCTAAAATAAAATGAACATTTACAAACGACTGCTTTCTAATTATTCTCTCTTCTCTTCTTATAAATACATTTCGTTAATTGTTTTGTTCCAATGTATTTTCGGAGTCCCTTTCCACCGGCCATGTTAATGTCAATTCTTCATAATAAATACGACCTTTTCAGAATATCAATTGTCTTTCTATATGGGACAGATTAAAATGGATTTTACAGAAAGGTCTATACCTGCCGGTTTTGAAACAAAAGCTGATGAAATTCATCAGTTTTCAATTAACCCTGGGCCGGCGATCCGTTTGTTTGAAATAGATTATTTCCGCTCCAACGGGTTAAGCCGAAAAAGTTCAATTTCATTTATTACTGTCTATGGTGTATTGTTTTACAAGTTGTCTATGGTAGTTGTTGGAGTGTTGGTAGTTAAGGTTTGGTCGGACCTCTAAATTTTATTGTGCGATCAAATTGTGTTTATACGATTTGTTTGAATGTTGATAGGGTTGGGGAAAGTGAACTTTATTCTGATAATACACAATGATATTGTTTGTTTGTTTGGTGAGGACATTTGGACGTTAATTATTATTTGAAACATAAGTTATACAATACTTATGCTTTTTTAAAGCACAAGATTTAAATCATGCTGAAAATTGGTCGCCACATAGTAGTGTTTATAGTCTTTATAATACCTATTTATACATATACATAATATAATATTATGTATACATATCTATGTATCTGTCCATATATATGTATCTGTATATTAATTAAACAACAACAAACTACATACACACAAACACACACAATTTACATAGACGTTAGTGTGCACATAAACAATATAACTTCAAAGCATTTCGTATTCTATGGTCAACTTGAATATAACTCGTTACATGTGTGCAGTTTGTACCTAGCCTGCATAACTTTAAGGCAATTTACATCAAAACTTGAGAATAACTGGGTTTTACAAGTAAAATGTTAACTTAGCGGTTAACTTACAAACATTAATTAGTTAAAATAAAGTTTCGACTGCATTTATAGTTTATTTCAACTTCAAATTGGTAATTGAGGTTTTATGTAGCTGCGTTTGTTTGAGGAAATGTTTTACAAAGCAATTTAATAATTTTAGAATCACTGTGTATGATTATTTTCCAAACTGACTTTTATACGTTCAAACACACACAGTGTACCATACTTCTATTAAATAATGACACCTTAGTTTTTGCGGGTTTGAGGCTGGCTGGAGTTTAAAACTAAGCTCAGTGCAAGTGTGGGAGAGGCATGTTTCGGCACCAATGGACCGGCTCGACCAGAGTGATACCACGGCCTCAGAGAAAACCATGAAACCAATCTCCCCAAACCCCGATTCCCCCGCAGCCCTTAAATTCTTAACCCCCAAACGACTTCACTAGAAGAAGGCACTTGTAACGTCTCTGGTGTTTCGAGTGTCCATGGGCGGCGGCGATTGCTTACCATCCGTTTGCTCGTTTACCTGCTTATACCATAAAAAATGCAATAGGCTTACTTATTACTTTATAATATGACATAGTACTTATTGTATTTCTAGTTATAGTAGGTGTCCATTACATTTGTTCGTAGCGTGAAGTTATAATGATGATGTCTACAACGTGAATTCTATTCAATTATAATTAAAATAATGACGAAAGTTCAATAACAAGAATTGGTTCAATTTTAATCACACCAAAATACCAAGTAAATCAATATGACGATTATCTGCTTCAACGACAATTAAACTTGGTTTGACAAGTTAACTGAAACACGTGGTTGTGGTTGCCGGTTCCTAGAATCCATTTTTGATTATTAATATATTGTTACGCTCCATTTGTACCGTAACTATTTGGTAATTGGTCGTAATTAACTGTTTGATCTTCGGAAAGATAGGTGGTAACACAGAAAGACATGTTACTATGTAACGCCCACATTTCATCTGTTGTCTTTTGGGACCCATGTTACACATAGTGAGTCCTATTTCCTTAAACATTTCTAGATTCTGTGGTTGTATCGTCACGCCTTTTATCTCCGAAGGGGTAGGCAGAAGTGCACATTACAACAAGTAATGCCACTATCCCCTATTTACCAGTTGTGTTATAACTTCCATGTAAAAGTGGGTGAACCTATTGCCATATACTCGGCACAATTTCTATTTGTAAAGGCTGTCAGTAGGTTATATGGTATTACTGAGTATTTTTGGAAGACTAGAAAAGGTCCAATGGCAATTTACACTACCTGAAAATCGAAACCTCTAGCTCGACAATGGCGCTTGCAGCCACACAACAAACAAGACAGTCTTATTAATATCACGTCCTCTTAGTAATACTAGATTTTTTAAGTAAAAAAAGTAGTTTTAAAATACATAAAGCACCAATATCAACTACCGAGCTAACAAATAGAGCCGTATGACAAACTCGAAGTCACAAATACACACATTACAGAGAGAAGCTCAACACAATAAATGTGATAACCGGCAATCGTAACGAGTCCACTCACGTAATCGTAAAACGTAGATTCTCTTTCGATCGTAAAATTATTACTGTCGTCTGTCAATACAGATATTGAGAATTACGTTCACGACATATTACGCAACACGAAAAGATTATACGGCACTTTTGTGTCACAATTCAGAGATTTCGAAATGCCGATGGCTGCGATTCTTTTTGTTTAGCTCGCTTTTGTATAGGAACTTGTGGTTATGTGAAAATTATAACATGTAGTATTAATCATTGTTTAGCTACTTGAACGGCTAGTGGACTTCTGTACCCAAAAGTTTATTCGAGCTGACCAATCAGAGCGCCGAACTTTAAATTAAAAGCAAAGTCGTACTAAGGAAATTACGTTGTTGATGAACATCTTTCTTTATTCCATCATCCTCTCATAGATTCGTCATTAATCCCTATCTGTCCATAAAAATCCTATCATGAATGAAATTTAAACGTTTTTTAAAGCGTTGCCCCACTCTTCTTTTTCTTTTGTGTCGTGGGTGCGTTTACAAACATACCCGAAACAACAATATGGGATCATACAAAGAGTTGCTCCGTGCGAAAATCGAACCCACTACACGTTGCGCGGCAGCCGGTTACCCAGCCACCGCACCTACAGTGCATTTTTTCATAATTCTTAATCATAGTTAATGTTTACATCAAATGTTTAATATCGGTCCAAGAATTCATGCCCCTTTTAAGTATTTACAAAATCCTTAGCATTTCTTACTTTTGATAATCCTTGTTCCTCTTCAACGCGTTGGATCGTTATCTTAGGGCCCCGATAACAGCCACAGTGACGCCTAAATTTCGTTAGTCACCATTTCAGAAGCTATATTTGGTAATTTTCTAGGAAAATTTTCAATGGAAATTAAATTTTGAAAACACTTCAATTTACACTTTCATTTATTAAGTGGTTCGTCAAATGATTGTTTAAACTTTGTGTAGTGGAACTTAGTTAACTAACTTTTGGTACCAAAGTCTGCCTTGTTGCTTTCGTGGTTTGGAGGCAAATGGGACTGTTGGTAAAGTTTCTACGTTCGATTTTTGAGATAGGAAATTTAGTATAGTTATTTATCTTTTTGATATTTTCAGTTAACACGAGATCTGACACTGTTAAAGAATAATTAGACGGAGGTCAATATACCGTTAAAATAATTCTGCCCAACTTTTCCATCACATTACCACAATTAAGTTAAAAATATGCCTCGGACCATCAACTTTTAATTAAAACTATGACAAAAAGCTTCATCTAAAAACCTATTTACCAATAAAAACTAGCAACGTCAATGTTCAACCACAGCCGCAGCACGAAAAAAAAGCTACGCAAACTTTTAATCCCGGCCTCGTAAACTAAAGATAAAAACCCAACATCCCGCTAGAGGGCGCTAATTGCGAGATATCGTGAAGTTGGCAACAAGCGGAGCCAACTAATAATTAATAGAACACCTCGCTTGAAGGTAGCAACTCAACTTGTTCACAAACTAAACTAAATTCAGAAATTATGTATTCTCTTTTATTTTTTCTCCCCTTCAAAGCTTCAGCTTCGAATTAGTATTTTTATTGTAACTTTCACGAGACAGAGTTAGTTACGTTTGTTTTGTAGTTGTTTTATTTGCGTTTTTATTACGGATTTCTAGGACAATAAGATTATTTGGGAAATTATTGCGAAATTGTAAATATGTGGTTTCAACTGCGTAGTCTGGAAGAAAATATATGAATACAAAACTAATAGAATATTTTGTCTACTTTTTCTTTTGAATTTATTGTCCAACTTTTGTTCTAAAACTAAAATAGACTAAAATATTCTAAAACCCGTACATTCATGTACAAAAAACTATGTGAAACATGATCAGGCTACAAAATCAAAATGTTCACTGGAAAACTAATTAAAACCTACGAGAGTTAGCTAAAGCCTAATACTGTATAGCGTTAGGCAGCCAAATTTAACAGCTACTGACCATCTGCAGTTAGGAAGTGGAACAAAGTTACTACCACTATATAAAGTTCTGCCTAGACCGGTGAATTCGGTCTAAAACTAAAAGCTACATGATTGCTTGTAGCTATGACTGCTTTATTGAGTTTTGGATCGTCGCCTTTGTGTTATGGTCGCATTGTATTGTAATGATGCCATACATATTTATTTATTTATTTTATTTGGATGACCCGTAGTTGTTACATTAGGACTTAAGTCTAAACACTTAAGTAATAATTAATTTAAATGCACAACATTTTAAGGTGTCACAACATGCACTGTAGGACATAATTATGTAATTATGTAGGGGATATTATGATGTATTCAGGCCTCCAAGCAAAATATCAGGAACTAATTGAGCATCTTCTGACTGATATGATGAAGCTGATGAATATAAAGGCGCCATGCTTTCTTTCTTTTTTAAACTATATGGGATACTTCAAGAAGTAAATAGGTTTCTTAAATGTCGGCAAAGCGCATGTAATCCCAAGTATTGTAAGCATTAATAGTCCTCGGTAACCACTTATCATCACGTGGGCCGTGAGCGTATTTGCTACTGTCGTGATCTAAAAAAACCGGCCAAGTGCGAGTCGGACTCGCTCATGAAGGGTTCCGTAACAGCAAGTAGATGACATAATATAAAAGTTGTAAAATAACTTGGTTTTACATAGTGTTTGTATGAACGACAAAGTTATATTTGCGGTTTTTGAAAATGTTTTATTTTTTAATAACTAATGATGATATCTCGTTCAAACCAATTTTCGTTGTTAGTTTCCATTGAAATCTACAGCATATATTTTTTTCAGTTTTCTCACTCTCTTATTTTAAAAGTTAGAGGGGGGGGACACACATTTTTCCACTTTGGAAGCGTCTAACTTTCAAACGATTGATTTTGACGAAAAGTGAATTTAGGAACCTTAATGTCTTTTTTAAAGTCCTATCCATAGACACCCATCACGGATATGTAAGCTGAAAAAATTTTTTTTTGAATCAGTTCCATGTATGGAGTGCCCCCCTTTAATTTTTAAATTTATTAATTTTTATTCTAATTCTAATAGCGGTTACCAAATTACACCATCTTACAAAGTTTCAACTATGTAGGCCCAACAGTTTTGGAAATAAATGGCTGTGACATACGGACGGACGGACAGACGGACAGACGGACAGACAGACAGACAGACATGACGAATCTATGGCTACGGAACCCTAAAAACAACTAAATTGTATTTAGGTGAAATTTAGGTAATGTTGAGAAGAAACCACTAGACCCGATTCCAGATTGCAAATGATTACGGTACTGCTAATAAATAATGTTAAAATAGAATCGAAATCGTCGGAGAAGATTTATTAAGACGATCTCTTTTTCGACTACACCGCCGATCATTGAACCAACAAAGCAATTTCAACGAAGCACAATGGGAAACGCCTAAAACTGCTGGCTTTAGTTAATATTACTTTATATTTCTCGGTAAAATATCGCTTAAAGTAAACAGTGGGGCCTTAACAAAGGCACAGTGAGTCCAAGTACTCGTAGATAATATATTGAGCACACACCAACGAATAAAAGGTTTTTTGCTGAGACGACGCGTAATTTCCATGTGTTATCCTAATATTTATAACTAGGCCTAAATAAATATACTCCCTTTTGTTTGGGAAATGCGAAACGTGGATTTTTTCGTATCATTCCACCACTGTGGGTGCTGAGGTTTGTTACAATTTGTTATGAACAACTTTTTGGTTTTTTCCAGTGAATTTTTTTTTGAATGTACCATAGTTACTCAACATAAACATGTTGAGTTGGCTAAGCTTATATGGCACATCTGTCCATATAATATTGTGTTTAAATCTAGTTTTCTAGCAATACCTTTTGGTTTGCAAGTGAATTGCAGTGACGAGTGTAAATATTATATTTTAATATTTTGAGGGCCACATGTTATGGTATACCTATTTCTCCGTTAACATATACATTGCTGAACTTTGGCAAATAAACACACCCGTTAAAAGTAATCAGCAAGATTTATTTTGTTAAAAAAACAAATCAATATGGTAATGGCAATAGGCTCACCCCCTATTACATGTGACTTATAACACAAATGGTAAAAAAGTGGGTGAACATTACGGCATTACATGCCTCTCTCTGCCTACCCCTCCGGGTATCCGGGTAAAGACGCGATGTTGCAAAAAACAAACCAAGCACTTTTAATATTCAACAACAATCTTTTCACAATTAGTTTAAAAGGTAGATAGTTATTGCTAGACTAATTAATTAATTCAGAATTGAAAGGACAACTAACAATACTTTATAATTTTAAACTTGGCTTTTCAATAGCTGTCCTTTGACGGATTTGTCATTCGTAATGCCTTGTCTGAAGAACGCTTTCATTAATCACGGCGTCAAATATCTTGATATTTTTTCCAATAAATCAACCTACTGTGAATTAGTTTTAGCTTTTAGAAAATTATTGAAGTTTTGTATAGTTCATTAGGATAGTTTATGTAGAGACTGCTTTTTTAAATCGTATCGTCACAGTTTTTTGGGGGTAGGCATAGGTGTACATTATGCCACGTAATTTCACTGTACAATGTACACCCACTTTTTACCATTTGTGTTTTAAGTCCCATGTAATAGGGAGTGAACCTATTGCTAGACTCCGTGCTACTATTGAGAAATTTACCGAGATTTTTATTTTTCTACCGAGAAAATCCCAGCAGTACTTTGCTTGACCTGGAAATCGAACCCGATACCCCTTGCCTGGCAGTCGCACTTGCGACCTCTCGACCAAATAGACAGTTTTCTTTTTTTTAAATGATCAGATAAACGTTTTCTTTTGTTTTATGTGCGTGTATAACCACACATCATTTTGAACAGTCAACGCAACAGTGTGAAAGTAAAATACAACGTACCTACCATTTTAGTTAAAACGCCATCTCATTATGATTTTCAATTCAAAACTCTCACTAATAAAGTTCAAATTTCTTTACAGAACTCATCACTCAAAATATTTGAAAACAATGAATTATGATGAGAACATTTCACGCAACAAATTCGCACGTCAGACGATTGCCACACGAAACACGCGTGATGCTTGACTAAAACCGGGGGATCAGAACAAAGGCATTACGAGCCAAGATTCATAAACAGCTTCACAGAATATTGTACTAGCTTCTCACTTGTGACTTTACTCGTGTAGATTTTTCTTATCTATCTTTCTATAGTAGAATAAATAGTAGACTACGTTATGCCTTGAAATGTGAGTTTCCCAATATCAACAAATTGTTAACAATGTGTTGTTTGTTTTCGTCCAGAAGTTTTGGAGCCTGTACTTTTAGTATGAGTTTGCTTTAGCGCGATCGGCGCTATGATTGGTTGGTTTATTCGAGCCGGCCAATCAGAGCGCCCATCGCGCTCTTGTTTCGATTACTTTAAACGTAAAGCAAACTCATACTAAGGGTACTGAACTCCAAAAGAGTAATATTTTTTTTATTTGTAGGTTAATCACAAAGTGCATAATCTATACAAGTGAAGCCGCGGGCATCAGCTAGATTCTTTAATAAGCATTTTTAGTGTAATAATAAGCGTGAAAGTGTCACAAAAAATTTACAGTTGTATATAAAAACAACATAAAATTTCGTGTTAGAAATAAAATTAATAAAATTAAGTCCGTAAAACTTTTTTTTTAATCCGTGCAATATATGTACAAACATACAAAACTTCCTTCACTATCACAGTCCACATCACAAGAAGAATAATCACAATGATCGCTCAATCTATTTTTAATACAAAATCTCGCGATCTCAATTCAAGGCATGTTTGAAGGGTCCTCCCCGACCGTCACCAATACCCTTGAACAATAAAGTTATAAATCTCATACATTTTTATAACACAATTTCAAATAATTTATATGGTTTTTGTGATAGTTCGTTTCCTTTGAGATTCTGTTCGGTTTCGTGATTTTTTTATTTTTTTTGTGTGGAGATTTTTGAGTCATGTGAGTGTGTTTTATTTTATTGGTGAATTTTAATTTTATTTTGTGCCATCAAATGTGGTGATTTTTATTGAACTTTGATTATGTAGAAAGTATGGATGAAAGCAGATTTATGAAAGAAATATACAAGGCGGATGTGAAAGCCTGAGACGGGTATATAGCAACCAGATAGGCGATATATTAAAAGTACCCTTAATCGAGGGCATGCATAAAAAAACTGATGATCTCTTCATCAACAATGAAGAGAAAAAGGTATGTAAGATTCGTAGCAATTGGTGTTCCATTGTCTCTGCCTACCCCCATGGGAGACAGGCGTAAAGCTATGTATGTATGTATGAATGAATTATGTTTTCTCAGAAATGTTGTTTATAAGCTTAGTCTTTATTCATATACCTTTTGTAGTTACAAGCTATTGTTCCTTGAAGTTAGTATTTAGTGAAGTAAAGAACCATTTTTTGTAATTAAACATGACATTAACGCTTATATCAAAATAATCCTACACTAGTATACAATGTAATACAATTTCTTTAAAGGTATTTTTAAGTTGTAAATATTTTTTTATGGATTAGGTGGCATACTAGCAAGCGAGTCATCTGATGGTATGCGATCAGCGCCACCCATGGACATTAATTAAACACCCATTTTAATTATAATTTTAATTATTATTTTGTTCATACGTTTTAATATATATTTACCTAAGTAATTACAACAATAAAGAATAAATTTGCCTAACAAATATTATAGAATAACTGAAAAAAAGAGTATAATATGTACCTAAACACGCATAAGAAGATTTCCACGTTACAAAAATAAACAAGAAAAAAGCGTACCTTTCAAGAATAACATCGTGAGGAGTTCAAACATTCGACTTGATTCAAATGTTATCTAACATTATACACACAAATATTTGTTTGTTCTCATCTTATTGATAACTGTATAAACATATTACGCGAACATATTTACGAATAATATAACTTATTAAAACACAATGAATATGAAACGATTGTTTATTCAATCGATTGATTTTTGTTATTCGATCTGAATTTGTTGTTGTTCAATCTGGTATTATTTGTGTATAAGTTTTTTTGAATAACTGCTACTTACATAATGGTTGTAAGGTACTCTTCCGAGCATACTTGCTATTGATGTAAAATGGGGGAGGCTTTGCTACGTTTAGCAGTCAAACGGACTTCTTGTAGTTGATAAGATGATGATAATGATGATAGTGATGGTGTTGATAATATAATCAAATACGTAATGTGTGATCTATCTACATACTTTTATTGTATAAGCCGGTAAACGAACAGACGGTTCACTTGATTTATTCAGCAGCAGCAGACAGATCATTTCATTGTAAGCAATACCGAAACTTAACTAAAATGGGATTAAACTAAATGAATGACACTAAATATAAAATAATGAAACTAATAAAATCATCAGAATAATAATTATTCTTTATTAAAAGGAAAGGCATACCAATCCCACCAATTAACGCCATGTCCCAAGCAAAAAAAAAAAATACCGAAAATTCTGTATTTTCCATTTATTTCACAACAACACTGTCCAAATGTTAAACATAATCGAACCGTCGGCCCGAATTTACCCTGGAAAGTTGACTGACTTGACAACACTCTACGTAAACACAATTTACATTGGCAACACCTTACGGATCCGAAAATTTCAATATTTAGCTTTGGCAACATCGATTCAGACGCTTGATTGAAAATATCGTTATAGAATGCAGCAAATTGATGTTTGTTCTTGTTAACGCGTTTTGTGGGGGAATTTTAAGTTATATTTTTTGTTAAAAGGAATTTTATGAATTTAAAGGGACAATATACAATCCTTGAATGTATTGTTGGGACAGGAATATGTGACAGGATCTATTTTTATCATCTTTGCTTGCCTTTTGAGGGTTAGGAATTTAAAGGTTGTTGGGGAATCGGGGAATCAGGGATTGGGAAGGGGGCCTACAGTAACGTCACTCACACAACGAAACATCACCTTTGTTTCACGTCGTTTTTCTGTGAGGCCGTGGTATCATTCCGGTCAAGCCGGCCCATTCATGCCGAAGCATGGCTCTCCCACCCTCTCCAATCCCAAATATTAATACTTATTTAGTCTCGGACTGAAATTTAGAAAATGTTATTGTTAAACAAAAAAGGTCACTCTAGAAACACTAAAAATAAAATCATATTTGTTTTATTTCAAAATTAATCCTACTCAGCATTTCAATTTCGTTAATGTATTGTATTTTAAAGCTGGTTTTCATCACACTAAAGTATTTTTAATGTCTTGTTGAAGAGTTTTATTTAAGGTTTAATAGTATTTATAACACAATGATAATAATGCGAATTAAATCTCGTGGTGGCCTGAAGGAATACTGCCATGGTATACTGAAAGTTTAGAACGCCCGATTCTCATGCAGATTGCGGTTTCGAAACCTACCAATGGGAAGTACTAATATGACTTCTTAAGAGTTACTTTCTATGATTATTTAGACACCACTGACAAACGGTAAAAGAAAACATCGTGAGCAAACCTGGACTAATTTCTAATTATATGTTTGAAATCGCCAACCCGCATTGAGCAAGAGTGGTGATTAATGCTCAAATCTTCTCCGTGACAAAAGGGGTCGTTGGTCAGCCATTGCCACTGATAGGCTGTAGACTGATGTGAAATGAAAAGAATAAAAAAAAATGTTACACCTGCAAACGCTGTTATTAATATTTTATTTTCTATCACCATACCCAATTAATTTATTTTGAAGCTTACACAGATTGTATTAAAGTTTGAAATAAAATAGTGAGTACCAGTGCTTCAAACTTCTATTAGCCACTACAATAGAGCAGTGATATTGAACAATAAGATCGAATATATTGGCCCACCACTTATTATTACAAGTATTATCATTTTAATAGAATACGGCTTCAATGAAAGACGAAAACTAATATCACAAAAATGTATCTTTTGATGTTAGAAAATTAGAACAGATTTCTGTAAAGGACAATAACGTCAATGGCTAGAGAAAGTACCTACTGCGGTATCGAAATAATTTTATTGCCAAACAATGTACACTGGTTAGTGAAAGTTGGCTCATTATATACATGCCTGTACAGTTCAATTTAGTAGGGAACTCTTATGAAAATGTATTTAATTGGTTAGCTGAAGGATGACTCATATTTATATACTTACTTATACAGTTCATTTTCAAATGTAGGGAAACTCTTATGAAAATGTCTTAAAATTTGACACAACAAAAACATGCTGCAACAACTTTTTACTACAATCTTCTCAAGATATCAGAATCTATAAATAAACTAATTAACCAAAACTTAGAGACTGGAGATAAGACGCCGAAGTTTGCGAAATGTTGCACAGCAAAAACAGGAAGCGAAGCAAGAACCAAACGCGCCCTTAAGCTGACGTTGGAGTGTTGTACAATACTTGCAAATATAAATAACAAATGCTGCATACTTTTCGAAAAATACTCATTCATAGATCAGTGTCTTATAATAAACTTAGTCTTATGATAAACTAGTGCAATCTAATCTCTACTAAGTGTTTTGTTATTTGAAATCAGTTTGTCTGAGAAATAACTTAGGTCTTTCACCCCAAAATAATGATCTTATTAAAACACAAAATCGACAAGCAACAATCTCCCGTGAAACTTTCATCTGAAAATAATTATTTTTGTTCAAAAAACTTTTTAGCTCTTTCTCTATTTAAAACATCAAATATTTCTTCGAGTTTACAAAACAGAGTTTTAACGAGGGTCCTAAAATTTAAATGAAACATGATACCTCTGACGTCCTTCTCCTGAAAGTACGAAAAACTTTCATTTGGGCCTTATAGTTGCGTCAAACAATTCTTTATCGCGTAACACAATTACTGCTTCGTAAATTCTATTGGCATCGCTAACCTCGTTTCGAGTTTGAGAGCATTGGCGGGAAATAAAAGATTCTCCTTACAAGAGAGTAATCCAAGAGCATGTGCTGCGAATGGCCGGCGAGATAAGGCAGCTAATTTATAGCGTTTCAATACCTCTCCGTCAAAGATTTGGTCGCCACTGGAAGTGGTACGCAGCTGTTGTTACTAGTTCTGTATTGCTAAAGGATATTTTTTGTGTACGTCCAAGTTTCTGTTGATTAATTTATTACTACTACGTGTTGTGAATTTGTTGTTTGTTGTATTGGGCTGACATTTGTAACTTATGATGTTTATCGTAATTGTGACTACAGACTATAAAAATACCATGATTTGAGCTGTGGACTACTTAGCGGGTTTACCGGAGCTCCGGCACGAAAAGCAGGGGTAGGAACGGGTTCACTCACAACTCTTGCCACGCTCAAGGCAAAAAGAAGAACCTTGATGATTATCTTCCATCAAAAAAAAAAAAAAAAAAATTGTAAAGACTATAAAAATGTATGTCACTACTGATGAATAAACTATGAACTCTTTAGATTTTACCCTAACCACCCTCTTTGACACAATACTAATTTGTTATAGAATATACAATAAAATATTAATTTGTTATACAATCACAATCACATAGTCACTCCTTTTTTCATAACAAAACCTTTTTACCTTAACATTTAAACTTACCGTTAAACTTCTCCACTATTCTCCCGGGGTATCTCATCCAGCTCCCATAGATCGGTGTCCTAAGCCCAGAGGTCAGCAGATGTTGAGAATTTAGTTGTGCTCACGTGTTATTCTTTCTCAAGTTATTTGTGTCTTGCCCCGAGACTTGTTCCGTTATTATATTATTCGCTTCTATGCAGTGTGAAACTGATATCTTTAAGAAGTTCTCGAGGTAAGTTATATGTTATTGAATTGTTTTGACACAAAATTAGATTTTTGAGATTTCAAGTTGGTTTTGAGATTTTGGTTTAATATTTTTGATTAGTCAGGTGGTTCGTTTACATGCTTACCAAAATTGCTAAAATATTTGTTTAGGGAAAATAGTTTTGAGTATTTTGTATGTAAAATTATCTGCTTAAAATTGGAAAATGTGTGTGTATTCTGAAAATTCATTTATTACAAAGAGTTTGATAAACATTACTAGAGCAAAAAATGATTAAGCAGCATAAGAGGCTATATGTTAAGTATTGGAATAAATGTCACAAGTAAATAATAAACCCAAAAATAAAAACGATACACATTTAAATCAAAACACTACAATAAAATATCAACCTCGACAAAATCCACTACTCTACCAAATGAAGAAACAAAGCAGAAACATTGGGAATACCAGACAAAGGAGCAAAGCATCCATCATTGTAGCAGTCTTAGCAATATTTGTAAACCACTCTATTACTTAATGTCACAGCCTGTTTAATTTACTCACAGTTTCTACGAGTCCCTACCAATTTATTACAAAGCACACAATAAACATTCCCATTCCCATCGACATAAGACTCAAGATCCTTTGTACCCGTTTTTGTAATGCCAATTACAAGTACTGCTAGTTAGTTAGTATTATAATGATATCTAAATGGCTTTTTCCATTAATAGATTGTTTAATTTATGACACATTATGCGTCTAGTTTGGTTTAAGTGTGAATAAAATTTGAGTTTGAATTGTTTTATGTAATTTAGTGGTTTGCTGCATTAAAGCTGGTACTATTCTTAATGTTAAAGCTATTAACATGAGTTTAGTGGACTTTTGGGAGTTTTATTGCTCGATTTATGATTTTAAATTAGTCCATTATTATGTCAAATTAATGTTACTTTTTACTATGATTGATACAAGTTTTTTAGAACTCTAGTTTAGATGACAAATCTCAAACCTTTTCAAAAACCTATGAGTAATAGAGTAAGTTAATATGTGAAAACCAAAATTGTTTCAATTCATGACAAAACATTTCTAAAAAAAGAAATTGGACTAAAATGGTTCTTAAAACTTGATGTATACTCAATGAAATAAAAAGCATTAGAAAACTCTCAAGCGGTTTTCTGTTATATTGCATTCATGAAAATATGCAGAGTAAACACTTTATTAACCAACATGGAATTTTTTGCCCACATATACAAGGATTTGCGTCCACATCTCGGTCGAAGTAAATAAAAGCCAAAGTCATCACACAAGTACATTATTGCAGCACATTATAAAAACTAAACAGCTATATATCATGTTGGTGACTGCAATCTTTATGACCTGGACGCCAGAGTATGGGATTAGCACTAAATTTATGATACCTAACCCTCGCCAGCTTTGTTCTGTGCAGAAACAACCTTTAGCTAAGGATTACAGTGAGTAACGGTAGTCAACGGTCATAGCACGATAAGTGGGGAAGTAATTACGAGTTTCGCAGTTTCGAATTGAATGATGGTGGTTGGGTTCAGTTGTGACGTCATACTTTTGTTACTCTTTTGTTTTCGTGTGATGTCGTTTTGTTATTGTTTTTTATTTAATATTTGGATCGATTATGTGATATTGTATCAGTGGTGATGCGCAGGTATTTAATAAATTTAATTTAGTATGTCTCACGAAAGTTATAATACAGTTGACAGTTTGAGAGGTGCACTTTGAGGGAGAGGGAGTTCGGCTCTTATATAGAGTCGAAGGCGCATCTGGCTGGTAGGAAGTTGGGTATCCTTTCGAAGGTGAGACGGTACTTGACACCGAAACAACTGCTGAGCCTGTACCAAGCGCAGGTTCGGTCATGTATGGAGTACTGTTCTCACCTTTGGGACGGCTCGGCCAAATACCAGCTGGATGCGCTCGAACACATTGAAAGGCGTGCCAAGAAGCTCATCAATGATGATGCGCTTGTGGAGGCCCGGCTTCAAAGCCTTGAACACAGGCGCAAGGTCGCAAGCCTTTCCGTTTTTTACCGGATACATTTCGGAGAGTGTGCGGGGGAATTGCACAACTTGATTCCCCCTAGTCCTTTTCATCATCGAACCACAAGACAATCGGCGAGGCGTCACCGCTTCATGGTAGATATCCCACCCACTCGCACGAAGCGCTTCGCTTCAAGCTTCCTTGTGCGAACTGCTAGGGAGTGGAATTCTTTGCCGGAGTCTGTGTTTCCTGATGGGTATAACTTGGGTGTCTTCAAGGCCCGAGTGAATAGGTTGCTTATGGGCAGACGTGCTCCACCGTAGGCCGCATCATCACTTACCATCAGGTGAGATAGCGGCCAAACGTCGACCCATTAAATGTAAAAAAAATAATAATAATAAGGCTTCTCTGGTGTTGCAGGTGTCCATGGACGGCACTGATCGCTTACCATCAGGTGACACATCTTCTCGCTTGGCTCTACTCCTATAGAAAAATCAAGTGATGTATCAAAGCAACCTATCTTAACGTATTATATCTTAACAATGAATAAAAATGCGATTGTGACTAACGTGCATACTGAACTTGTATTGTTATAGTTCCAATTCACATCTAAAAACTTTTCCATTCCAACTTCGTCTAAAGAAATCTCCTTGAACTTAATGGCTGATAAACAAAACAAAAAAAAAAAGAAAATTCCGTCATAAACCAAAGAGCATAAACTCGAGAGAACATCTTCGGGCGAAAATATTCCAATGACGAGAGCAAATTTATTGAGCTGTAGAGAACTAAGTAGATCCGGTATAATCTCTACCAAAGTTACCTAGAGAATGTATACGGGGAATCGATAATGCAAATTTTATGTAAAGAGACTGTGAGAGGGCAAATTTCAGTAGGGGAGCCCCAGCCGATCCAATCAGTGAATCTTAATAATATGTATCGAATGTTTAGTTTTCACAGGTTTACATTCGCCCCTACTATTGGTTTTTTTTCGGTGGAAAAATTAAATAATTTATGTTATTACTTCTTGCGTACCTACGTACTTATTAAGTGTGGTGATTTATGCTCAAACCTTCGCCGTGTAAGAAAAGGCTTTTGTTCAAGTGGTCACTTATGGGCTGTTGAGGTATGGTGTGTAATAGCCACATCACACTATCACACTAATATTATAAAGAAAGTTTGTTTGGATGTTTGTCCGCCAATCACGCTGAAAGTACTAAACGGATTTTGATGAAATATGGTATATACAAATAGGATGAGTTGACTTTCCTACGGAAACGCGGGCGAAGCCACTGGCAGAAGCTTATAATATATACTCCTGTAAATCTTTAGCCCAAATTTTAGTTGTATAAAGACCGTAGTTAAGTTTCTCTAAATACCACTCTCATCTTCATTTGCTAAGTTCTTAATCTATCTATTATTACTATAACTTGTGATCATTACCATATAACATACACGCAGTCAATTTCGATAACAGATAATTAAAAAAACTTAACAAATCAAAGCACTACATAGATAAAGATAATTGTTCCTGCACTAATGTATTCGCAACGGATTAAAACACGGCGCTAAATCTAACGCGGGCGGTCATCCCACACAAATTGTAATTGTCTATTGAAATGAGCTGAACGTACGTACGATAACTATTTGTTGCACACTGATTGAATTGCTTTTGAATTTCTATGCAAATTGTTATCATTTCTATTTGTTATATTAAACTGATTTTGTGTTGGACGAGGAGTTTCTTTTTTATTCTTCTTTTTAAGAACTTACAGTTGACTAGGAGCGTTACCAAGTATGTTCTATTTATGTATTTATAATATTATTTAGATACCACTGACAAACGATGTGGAAAACATGGTGAGGAAAACTGGGCTTATACTTTCAAATTATAAGTTTGAATTTGGCAACCCACATTGATTAAGTGTGGTGATTAATGCTCAAACCTTCTCCATGCGAGACTAGGCTTTGGTCAGCAGTGGCCACTTATAGACTGATAATGATGACTGGTAGCCATGAATGGTATTGAAAAAAATACTCTGTACTATCGACTTTGATTCGAAAACCCCTAGTAATAAGTTCAGTTAATATATGTAAACGTGGGCGTAACACATTGAATAATGTTTGTGTACGTTTGTACTGAGGGCATATCAATATCCTCCGTCAGCCCTTTAGCATAGTTCGTCAAGCGGAAAGGTCGCCAGTCCCTTACATTAAGTGTTGCAATGTTTTGCGCATTCTCTCGTTGTATTGTGTCGAGCCCTTCTCGTTATTTTAGCAAATTAAGTTGTTCAAATTGTTGGTGGTATTGTGTGTTTTCGAAAATGTTAAGTGCTTTTTTATATCTTTTTGTGTGATAAAAGATTTATGTTTGATATTTCCTGCCTTTCTTTTAGAGTTATGTTTATTTTTATTTCTAATAAACTGCACTAAACGCGATCGTTATACTGTAAAAGCAAAGTGTATAATATAAGTATGAATCTTACTAATATTATAAATGTGTGTTTGTGTGTATATTTGCTACACAGTCACGTCAAAACGGCTGAAGGGATTGAGATGTAATTTGGAACAGGGGAAGATTATGATCTGGAATAGCACATAGGATACTTTTTATCCCACGAAACCATGAAATCCGCTAGCAGAAGCTAGTTATCCTATATTAGTTAAATATCATACGTTCTTTATAAGGGTTTCTATATTACATACTAAACTATATTATTATTACAGTGTCATTAAAAAACCTATAGTAATATTTTGTTCTCAGTTATACTTATTACCATTATACAGCAACAATACAGCATTCATAACCTTACACAATCAACTATTCACATGATACCCACCCCTATACCCCTCAAACCCTCAAATAACAACAGAACAAATATATTTACCCAACCACTAAACGTAAACTAAGTCATACCAATGGAATCTTAGTAATAACTTTACATCACGTAACTCGTATGTTATTGGGTTAAAGCGTGTCAAATTGGCGTTAACTTGGGGACCAAACTTGAGACTTCGCATTTGACAGAAGTGAATTTGTAACTTCACTTGGCCCCTGGCGATGGGTAGTGAATGTTCGCTGATTGTGCATACAGACTTATGGTCCATAGCTGTTCTGGAGTTGGATTCCGTATACGATGAGATTGAAGTTTTGGTTTGAAGTCTTTAGCTACTGCTTTTGCTTGAGGGGACTTGTTGTTCAAGCTCTTTGACTTCAGACCATCGTTCTGTTTATTGACGGTAAAAGGGAGAGTTTGCTTTAAAAACATTATGTAAACATAATTGTTTCTGTTATTGTATGTACAAACAACTCTTTAAAACCCCAACATTTTTCAAAGTTCTAATCTTAAAGGCCGATAACGCACTTGTATCGCCTCTGGCGCCTCGGGTGTCTACAGTTGACGCTGATCGTTTACCATCAAAATCAAAGTTAGAGTCAAATCATTTATTCCGATTAAACCATAAATTGATACTTTTGAAATTCCAACAAATAAAGAAAGAAAAACCAGTTCATAGTAGTATAATAAGATATAACACTATGTACAAAAAAGATTGAAGACAATACCAGACTCCACTCTAGAAGACTAGTGACCAGGAGAATCAATAATCTTCTATTCGACCATAATTATCTTTAATCCAACTGAGTAGATCTGACACTATGTATATACCACCAATCACATCCACCGGTCAACATCTAGCGATCCCTAAACCCGTCCCATAGTCCGCACCACGATATCCATATTTAGTGAACACAAGAGCCCTCTGATTCCGCTACAGAGAAACTTCTCGATTTAATTTATACACTTGTTTGGTTTTACTCTTATCGAGTGTGGGGACCAAGTTTATACGAATCACGAGAAATTACCGCCCCCATTGTGAGTCTCATACGGAAAGTTTCGGACTCGAAATGATCAAGTTTTCAATAGGTTTGTATTTTAGATATTCGATATTTCGATATTCTGTGCGGTTCGTATTTTCTGGTTATGATTCGATTGAAAATTTTTGGTCTTCCAGTGGTTTTTTGTGGAGATGTGTCATTGTGTATGGGATTTGTTTTATGTGTAGACCGGTTGCTAGGGTCTCGAACAATTTTTTGTATAATAAATTAACCGAACTAACGTTATACTAACAGTTGAGTTGTTAATAAGATGAAACACTATCCATGTGTATTTTTTAGGTCAAAGACTACAGGGTGCGACTGTTAATAATATTCTTAATATGAAAATTTTGTTTGAAATATGAAATATAGAATTATTAGACAATAGCTGGCAAAGTTCGTGTACTGTAAATTTAGATTTATATTACGAGGAGAAACAGTATTATTTGAAGCATAAATTAAATGTTTCTAGGAACAGAACAGGACCTTTTAGAAACTTAGACTTTGGTTAAATCCTAGCCAAGTAACATTCACAATTACCACAGTATAACTACTATCTCCAAGTCTTATTGCAATAGAAAATTATTCAGAACACCTAAAACAGTAAATGCTCAACTCGGAAACTATTCGTTAAATAGTTTTCGATAGAACTTTCCTTTAACTAAACTCAAAACGCTCCTGTTTAGCATCAAAGTGGAAATCCAAAATCCCTTAAGCCGTGTTAGCGATTTACAATCTTGTTATGCAAATGTATTGGTACGAAATTGATACTTGTGCATATTGTTTTAAGGTTGATATTGCTAGTATATTTAACATTGTTTCGTAGTAAATGTGAGCGAATCCGACTGGCAACTTTATTTTCAAGCGACAATTGCCCAACTAGGTTTTGCCAACTAATTGTTGAGATTACAGTTCACTTCGCTTACCAACTTGCCGCTTAGATATTCGGATTTAATCTTGTTTAGCCTGTCTGCTTTACTAGTTTCATGGTTAGGCTGTCGGGCTGTTGGCAAATGGAAGGTAAAATCTAATTCTGCGGCGTCCCAATGTAGATCTAGAACCGTGTCATCTTGGGATATATGTACATACATACCTTTTGTCTATTGTCTATAGTAGCAAAATGTCTTGAAGTCTAAACAAATAAAATTGTAAAAATAATGTCAGGCACACAAATATTTAATGTCATAAATTATTTGATTAACATTCATCCAAATTATCTTCCTACTTACTGTTATTACAATATCTATATATTAATACGTGATGCAAAAACTTTGGACCGCTTTTTACGAAAATTGCGCGGACGTAGGAGCATAAAATTTGGTACACTTATAGTTTATGTGTAGGAGAAGTCCAAAACGCTAATATTTTTCAAAAATAATGCTTATAAAATACATTAAATCAATAAATAAAACATTACACACACATGCATAGTATCTGATCGTATTTGACAAAACGTCAAAATCAATAGACATTGCGATATTCTGACGTCTCATATGAATAGAGTTTCATAAAAGAGTTTGTTTGAGTTTGAGTTAAATAAAAATTATCCTTGAAGGTATGTTAAGTGGTATTGTAAATTAAATCGTATATGGTCGAAATTCGACCACTAGGCGACCACTAGTAATTATAATCCCTCTATTCACAATAGTTAATAAATATTCAGTCTTCCATATAGCCATATTGTCAGTGTCATAATTGTCATTTTATTAATATTATATTTTATTGTTCCTTTGTATGAATAGCATTAACATGGGTATTTAAGTAGAAAATCCTCTACCGAATAAAAACTTTCATACAGCATGTAGTTCAGCCCATAGCATCTTCATGTAACCACGAAAGAAAATCTGAACTATTTCAACTGACAACACCTGTCTTACAAGAGTACGCTACTAGTTACTTCTACAGCATCACTGGCCGTCTCATCTCCTTTTACTAAGACATCCCGACCGTTACTACAACCGTGAGCTTCATTATTCATTCACAACCCACCACTGAGTTCAGTAAGCTCTCGTTTCCATTCCAACGAAAACATAGTCCTCTTCATTTAGAAGTGCAACATACATTATAATTATTAGAATGTTGAAACATTCAAACAAACATTTCGCGCGGTACGCTTGAAAAGCTGCGCTTAATATCAACGTAAATATATTTCTATGAAGATTGAGTACGAGCGTTCGCAGTTAATACTGTTGATGGTGTAAAACAAATTAAAATGCATTCTTGCTGCAGTAATAAATAACTTTACAGTCCATTGGGGCGCGGACGGACGAGGGGGTATCCTTTTAATTAGTTACCTTTTGCATTTTCTTTGTGGATGCGTTATCGATGACCTTTTCATATTTTTTTGTTGGATTTTTGTTACGAAAGACGTCAATTAGGCTGAGTAAAACGATTGATTGGTTCGAATTGAGTATGTAATTGGTAGCTTGATGATTTTTTAATATAAAAGGTTGCCCCTCACTAGGATTTTCTCCTGTGTCGTAGGTGTGTTTACAAATATACAAGTTCCTGGCTGGTGGCTGAGCAACTGACTTTCGTGCAAAGTGTAGAGGTTTCGATTCCCATACGGAGCAACTCTTTGTATGATACACAAATTGTTGTTTGGGTCTAAGTGTCATGTGCATGTGAACTTGTATGTTTGTAAACGCACCCACAACACAGGAGAAAATTCGAGTGTGGGGCAACGTTTATTTTATTATAAAAAACAAATCATTAAATCCTCCCTTTTACAACATTTAAAGTGTATTTACAATGTAAACTTAAGTTGCGTGCATACAAAGAGTTCTCGTGTTAAGGCAAGCAGTAAGGGGCTGAGATTAGTCGCGAGTCGGTCTCATCGCTTCAAGTAACGCCGTGATACTATCAACACTCACGACATGCATCGCTAGGGCTGCGGTGTTGTCGATAAAGATTTTTGTAAAATTTTGACCTACATTATTTTTTGGATTCTCGTACTGGGTGATCTGAGAGAACCCTTAAGATAAATAAAAAAAATACGTGAAATATAGTTAGTAAAGATCAAAACCACTAAGTATAGTTGTTAAAGATCAAAACTCAGCCACAATTCATTTTTTTTTATTAAACGAGCACACGTATCACCTGATGGTAAGCAATAACAAGGGCGTTTTGGGAGTAGGAATTTAAGGGTTGTTGTTCATTTTGAAGTTTATTCTTAGCACAGATTCTGGAGTGCTTAGAATTGTAAAACAATTTAATGGTGTTTGAAAGTTACGCTTCTGTATAGCGACCAGTACCCTCAGTGTAAGTTTGCTTTACATGTGTTTAAAGTAATCGAAACGAGAGCGCTCTGATTTGCAGGCTCGAATAAACTAACCAATCAGAACAATGAACGCACTCTCATTTCGATTTTTTATGTAAAGCAAACGCGCACTAAGAAGATATGGTGACCGGTTGTTACCCATTGAACAATAACCCCACGTTTAAATAATCCAATGGAATAAATAGGATACTGCATAGCAATTTTAAAATTAAACCATAATTTATCGATAAACGTGCATCACTAGCACACGCTCAAGGTAAGTGTCGGGGCTATCGCGACGGATCGCTCTAAGCTCTGCTCGGAACAACAGTCAGAGATCTGATTACAAAGAGGAACACTTCGGCTAGACCATCCATCCACCTTATATTCTTTTATTTTTCATTTCATTTGCGTCATAGTGTGTCCTAGTCACTTTAAATTGGAGTTTAAATTGAGTTTTCTGTTAGAATATAGGTATTTACTACCAATGTCGTCTACGTATGTTATGTTGTAAAGAAGTTCTGCCACGGCTTTAATGGCAGGTAGTGTTGTGTTCGAAGATTACAATAGTGAAGAAATTTCGTACCCCAAATTAACTGGTAATTCAATTTGAGAACATAAAGAAGTTAAATAAACATTGACTCTGCATAAAGTGGTTCACAAAATACGAACTATGCGTCAATTGATAGCAATTGTTTTCATTGACGAAGCGACAGAGACAGTGAAAGAAATAGCTCTTTCATAACAAACTCATACGAAGAAGTTTTTCTATGAAAAAAAAATACTCAACACAAAATTTTTTGTTTTTAATTTTTAAGACAAAGTATTTTTTTTTTAATTTAGAACAATGGATGTCTATAATAATCACTCAATCAATGTCATTATCAGAAGGCGGAAAATTCTCGAATCCTTAAAATCGAATATAATTTGGAAGTCAACGTAAATTTTCACTATCCCAAGTCTCCCAATAGATTATAAGATCCCTCCCTTTTAAAATTAAATGATCAATTCGCAAATTGGGAATTCGATACAGCTGAAAATTTTTCGTCGTTACGTTTTTCCGCGGCAGTGTTTTTAACATTATTAATTTTAAGGAGCGCTTTTTTATACTTCCCTTGTTAAAAAAACAAAGAATTTTTATCGAAGAAAAACTTAATCTTTTTCTATATTCTACTATGTCTAAGGATTTTGACATTTTTGTATAGGTTGTCGAGGTAATCACATCATTGTTTTTGAACTGTAGAAACACGCGCGGAGGTGGTGGCGTCTGCATTCTACTTCAAGATCACTTCGAGTATGTTGTAAGAAATGATATTACCAATATGTCCATTGATTATATTATAGAACTATGTGCAATAGAATTACCAAGGGAAAATATATTACTATTAACAATTTATTGGAATAAGAGAGAAGAAGTTATATTTTATAGTCAGTTGAATATTATTCTAAAGTATATTAACACAAAATATTCTAAATGTAATGTTATTATAGGAGGAGATCTCAACATAAATATTTTGGATACCAATGTAAAAACTAGTCAATTTCTAGATTTAATGTTAGAATTTAAATATACTCAACACATAAAAAAACCCACACGTACTACTCAAACCACATCAACATGCCTTGACTTAATATTCACAAACTTTCACCCTAATAGAATATCCACATCTGTAAAAGATCTAGGTTTTTCAGACCATAGCGCAACGACAATAAACATCACCATACCTAAAATTTCAACTCCACAAACAACCTTTTACACAAACAAGAGATCATTTAACGATGATAATATATTAAAATTTAAGTCAATGTTGAAAACTGTAAACTGGAATAATATTATGCCAAAAGATCAAAATATGAACGAAAACTATAAAGCATTTCACGATACATTAACAAATATTTTGAATAAAAGCATACCAATACGTAGGATAAAAATAAAAAATACATACAAAAAATATTGGCTGACTAAGAGCATAAAAATATCCTGCAAAAATAAAAGATTATTAAAAACACTTAAAATAAAGGCGAATAACCCAATAATAACAAATTATTACAGAAAATACGAAAAAATACTAAAACAAATTGTAACTACAGCAAAAAAAATACAATATATTAATAAAATCAATAAATCAAATAATAAAGTAAAAACAATGTGGAGTATAATCAACGAACGTACCAACAAAACATTTAAAAAAGAACGAACAAACCTAAGACTGCAAGTAAACAATAAAATAATTTCCGAACCCAAACAAATAGCCAACATTTTTAACAACTTTTTTACATCAATCGGCGAAGAAAGCCAAATACGAACAAACACACCAAAATACAACCTTTCTACTTCCGAAAATACAATGTTTCTCAGCCCTGTAGACCCATATGAAACAAATCTATTAATAAAAAATTTAAAAAATAAAACCAGCCACGGTATAGACGACCTCCCACCAAAGTTACTTAGGAAATGTGCAGATGAACTTACTTTACCTTTCTATTTACTGATAAATCAATCTTTCGAAGAGGGAGTTTTCCCGGAAAAGCTCAAAACAGCAATAGTCAAACCCCTACATAAGAAAAATGAAAAAACAGACCCTAGCAACTATCGTCCAATAGCTCTATTACCAACTGCATCAAAGATTTTCGAGAAAGCTATGTGCAACCGCGTGTACGCGTTCTGTGAGAAATATGGAATTTTCAATGATTCCCAAAATGGTTTTCGCAAACATAGGTCAACAACTCTAGCTGTATATAAATTCATTCAAGAAGCCCTTAATATAATTAATAATAAAAAATACGCAATAGGTCTACTCCTAGACATGACAAAGGCATATGATAAGGTACAATATCAGATATTGTTAGATAAACTCTATGGAATAGGTATCCGCGGGAAAACACATGAATGGTTCAAATCCTACCTAGAAAATAGAACACAATATGTAGAAGTCGAATACTTCAATAACAAAACAAAAGAACTTCAAACCTACCGCTCCGATAGCAAAACAGTAAGTGCCTCAATACCACAGGGAAGTGTTAGTGGATGCCTTCTTTTTCTCGTTTATATAAATGATCTTCCTAAAACCATAGAAGGAGCTGCTCCTTGTGTTTTGTTCGCTGATGATATATCGATAATCACCCCCTGTCATGATATCACAAACATAGAATCTAACCTAAAAAATATATTAACACAAACAATAACCTGGATGAACGCACACAACCTTGAAATTAATTTTGAAAAAACTAAAACTATAACCTTCCACCCTCATCAAAAAAAGCCTCTACGTTTAAACTTCTCTTTTAATAACCACACAATAGAACAAGTTAACGAATTTACATTACTAGGAATAACATTAGACACAAACATAAATTGGAAGTCACACGTACTAAAAATTAAATCCAAACTGTCAAAATTTGTATATGCTCTCGGTGAAGTAAAAAAGACAACGGACTTAAAAACGGCCCTAACTACCTACTACGCCTATGCACATGCATGGCTAAACTACGGTATAATAATGTGGGGAAATAGCACCGACGCACCAACTCTATTCACAACGCAAAAAAGTTAATTCGGACCTTAGTTAATATAGAACAAACGGACAGCTGCAAACCACATTTCATAAAATTAAACATTCTTACTCTTCCCTCCCTATACATAATGGAAATCTGTAAATTTGCACACATACACAAAGAATTCTATACCACACGTGAAGACATACAGACAAGATGCACACTTCGACACAAAACACGTTTAAACCTACCGTCATCCCGATTACAAATACACTCATCAAGCCCATTAGTGATGTCTATAAAAATCTATAATAAATTACCTGAAACGCTGAGAAATGAAAAAAAGATACATGTATTCACAAACAAATTAAAAAAAATCCTTATAAGCAAATGTTATTATAACGTCAAAGAATACCTGGATGATAAAAATATAATTTAATCTCATATTTTAATGCCTAATATAATAATTAAATTGATAAATAATGTTCTCCGAATATATATAATATTAATTATGTAACATAAACCTAATAATGTAATGCCTTCTTTTGCTGTGCCCTAACAGGGTCCATGATCTGTACTTAGCTCTAAGCCTCTTTAAACATCTTTGTTAACATTATGGAATGCAAATAAATATATGAATATGAATATGAAGGTAAACGTGATTTAAAAAGTGATGGAACTATTAAGATTGGTATTTAGTCACTTCTTTAATAATACTAATACGTAAGTACAACATATACATATAACTTAATAAAATAAAAAAATATTTAAGAAAGATGGAGACTAACACTGACGTCAGGAAAACCCAAACCCCACAAAAATAATGAAGATTATAAATCAATCTTACATCGTAAGACCACCATTTTAAAAATGATAAACCACACCTGTCTATAAAATTTTATTTAAATTGGAACCTTAGAACTACAGAAATAGAAGTCATTATAGAAACAAACAGAACTGTGTAGAGCTAGAACGATATTTAATTTGGTGCAGGGTTATGTAGGCCTCTAAGGCTTTATGTAGCTTTCGGTGGCACGACACCGCGGAATGTGAAACAGCGTGTGAGCAGAATAGAAAGAGGTTTCGACCTCGAAGGTATAAAAGGATTTCTCCCTCAACAAATTTTTATTGAGGATTTAGAAAGAGGATTGGAATTTACGGATTCTATGTGCGCTAATATTGATGTGCGGGGATTGGTTTTAAATATTGTAGGGGTTTTATTGTAATTTTTTGCTGGAAATTGGCTTTTATTCTACTAGGCTTACGTGCCAAATTTCAATACGATTTGGTTCTACCTTCAGATTTAACCTTTGTGCTGATAAAGTTTGTAGCAGACGTTGAAAAGATCAAGAATGACTCAGAATGTACGAACTGTATACTTATTTCAAAAACAAATATTTAAAATATTTTGCGGGAAATGACCACGAATTTACAAAACAAACGAAACTTTCTTCAAAGAAAATATCCACAAACAAGAAAACACGAAGGAAAAATATGAAATAAAATTTATCATCTCCAAATATTTTCCGGGTTTCATGTACGGCAATTTGGCTGAAATATGTTTCATAAGCGCTGCCCCTGGTGAGAGAAACAAAACTGATAGAGCACACAGTTTTTATTGCTGACCGTGAGAAGAATTTGCCATACAGATGCATATTGCAAGATTTTTACAGTTTGACCGCAACTGGGCCAGCAATTGTGGCAAATAAAGCCTTGTGTACACTATGCAACATGTTGTAGTCCACATATTGGAAGTTACATACTAGAGCTTGGGCTCGAAAAGCAGGAAAAGTAACGGATTGTTTTTAGTCAGTAAGAGTCTAACACGCCGCATTTCGCCTTGCCCAAGGCGGGAGAAGTCATTGAATGATATTTCCTCAATAAAAAAAAGAAACAATAAGGGTGGAAATTTTGTTTAGCAATGTGTGTCTACACAATGTTTTGCTCGTAAGATTTGTTGGCAACATGTCGCCTAAGGAACTATAGTGTTGACCAGAACGTTTACATTCGACAACATTTTATACTCAACAGCATGCAAATGTTTATGTACAAAACTCGTCGCATATCATATTGTGCAATATCGTCGAAGATGTTGAGGCGTCAAATGTTTCCTAGTGAATACAAAGCTTTAAGTAACGAATGGAAAATTTGGATCCTCGTATGTAATGGAATCTTTTAGCTATTATAATACAATTTTAGAATGAATTGTTTGCATTGTGCTAAAACCTTCGTTTGCTAATATGAAAAGGTTTGTGGCCGTTTTGTTTTGTTAAAATTATGAATAAAGCATTTTCATTACCTTTGCGTATTTGATTGTTCCGAAATTTAATTAATAGAACGGTGTCGTTTCAAAAGTTTTAATAGAAAAAGGAGCAAACGAGTAGCTCACTAAACATAAAATAGATCTCAATCTGTGAGATAACGTAAAACAACGTCTGCGTTTTGTTTCGTTGTGTAGGTATGTGAGGTTACCGGAGGTCCAGTTGCCACCTTTCCAATCTTCGAAATCCCTAATTCCCCAAAAACCCTTTATTTCCTAACCCCAAAATGCCGGCAACGCACTTGTAACACCCCTGGTACTTCGGGTGTCCATGGACAGCGGCGATGATTTACCATCAGGGGATCCGTCTGCACGTTAAAAATAACAACTAAATACAACAAAAAGACAAATGGAATAAAATAATTTATACTCATAAAAACATTTATTTACAAAACCCTACCTACCTAAAGGTACATCTTAATTGTTCAATATAAAACAACAAATAACCTACTTTGTCAGTGTAATAATTCTGTTCCTAACGGGCTTCACAAATTTCGTGTAATTATGCTTGATCCTTGAAATAATCGGTTTGTATTTGAGCTGTATTTGTTTCGTCGTTGTTATCAACTTTACTCCTTCTGTTGTGATTGCAGGATAGTTTTCGAAATTTTGCTGAGGCCCTTTCTTGTTCGCTCCAGATTGCTCTGCCATCTTCCTCAGCCACACCTCAAAGTTTGAGAGCTTCATGCTCGTCTTTTTCAAAGGAATGTTGTACTTCTTTGACCTCCCTTTCTTTGCTAACGATTTCTTCGTAGGATACTTCGTTGGCTTTTCCACCTCTAATTTAATTTTGTACACCACATTTAGGTTTCTCTGCATAGCGTAATCTTGTATCTGATCGAAATATTTCTGGAACTGCGTGTTTGCATTAAAACCTCCCACTTCGAATGATTGTGGTAAATCTTTCAAATGCGTGCCAACTTTTGTCTCATGCATATCTGGAAAATAAGGTTTTGTTTAATTAGATTTTGATATGAACAGTGTTCTGTTTATAACTATTGGTTAGCCTTTTTGAAATTTACGGCATCATTTCTTTCTAAAGTCAAAAGTATTTTGTTACTAATGAATACAGTTATATAAAAGGTATTACATTCTTCATACATATACAAACATCCATATACATCGTCCAATTGTGTCGTGAGTACAATATACACACGACCCGGACCCGGCGTGAATAAACTGGTTTTCTTTCTTTCTTTTTTTATCATACTTTCCAATACTAACACATCATTACCCAAATCTAAAATGAAATACACAACATAACGCGTTATCATTAAATAAACCACATTTTTAAAATGGCTTACTCCTAAGTTTACCATCGTTCCAAAGGATATGAACTTTTTATATGGTTTTCATTCAACATTCTTCATTCTGCACGAAGCTGCCTCCATCTGCTTAGGAAAATAAGCAACATGATCATAGATTTGATAGTTTTACAATAATCAAGTCTTCATCAATGTTTTACTATATTACATTTAGTCAGAATTCATCGGGAGACATGCAAAGAGTAATGAACACACACACATGTAAGCATTTATAAATTAGCCACATACACACAAGTCACATTTTTTCGCCAGCTGTTCTCATTACATAATAACAGGCGTGGAATGACAATAAAAAATTTTTACTGTCCTTTTAGTAAAGAAATTATATTTGGTTACTAAAACAATCTATATTATTTAGTATTATCTATCTAAACTACTTACTCTCAATGTACTCTTGAGCCGTAACCCAACTCAAAGTTAAGAGGAAAAACAATTTTATTTTGGTACACCAAGCCATCTTCGAGTTCAATGGAGCAAAGACTAAAGATTGACTGTACAGATGGTATATATCTAGGCAAGGATTTGCTTAAAAAGGGGGGAAAATAGTAAATAAAGTAAAGAAACATTCACACTCGTCGTGGCGCTAAGCCTATTAACCCTGATTATGCTGTCGTATTTTTGACGACACGTGTTGCCAAGGATTATGTTTGTACGAATTTTCTTGTTGTTGAAATAGCGACTGTATTTCATAAGGTTATTGAACTTTGGAAGTAGTAAGGTCTCTTGAATTGTTATGAACTCAAGAAACTTCGTATTATTTACTATTCATTTCTATTTCTATTCAAAGGAATATTTTTGAGCTAATGTAGTTTTGCCGTCTATCATATAGATTTTTTTCTTATTTATTACGATACTCAATTCTATATTAACAGTAGACTTGAATTGAATTCAGATACTATAATGAAACTATAACTAAATTAATGGGAATATGAAACCAATTTGTGAAGAAAAAAAATCTAAAGACGGAACCTAAAAAAATACAAATGTTTAACAGCCAATACAATGTCCTGAGACTAAAAAAGAAAACATTATTACCTACAATAATTATAAGAGGTGATACGTACAAAAAATATATACGAATGAGTATAACTTCCATGAAAAGAGGAACTTCGTAGAAGCCATTATAAAGATTATATATAGAGCCATTCTGTAGCCTTGTACATGTAAGACAGGTTACTAATTGCAGTCTACAAACAACTAAGACCCTGGAGCACGGTTCGGAATAATTATCAATGTTTCAACCTAAGAGATGTACTTGGCATTTGTTTGTGTATCTGGATATGAGGCTAAATAGGGTAAGAGAGTTTTTAATTTGGTTTATTAAAGGACAAATAGGAATATAAGATTTCTGGAAATGAGTATTGTAACAAGATAGTTTTTTTTGTGGTATTTACCGGTAAGGCAGCAGACGGTATCACCTGATGGTAAGTACTGGCAGTCACCCATGAAAACCCGAAACACCAGAGGCGTTACAAGTGCGTTAAAGGCCTTTTGGAGTTAGGAATTTAAGGGTTGTTGTGAAATCGGGGATTGGGAAGGTCCGGTAACCTCACTCACACAACGCAAACGTTGTTTCACGTCGGTTTTCTATGAGGCCGTGGTATCACTCCGGTTGAGCCGGACCATTCGTGCCGTAACATGGCTCTTCCACACTTTTTTTTCACACTTCTGTTTTAATAGCAATATGAAAGTTAAAAGTCTTACAAATCTAACTTTCCCTTTACATATTCACTTCCAGAAGATGAAAGATTGATATTAGATTCAATATCAAATAACATTAACTACATAGCAAGTTCAAATTTCACTCATAAAGTCTACAAACGACTCATAAACTATGTCTAACAGGGTCTCATAACTCGAAGCTAATCAATGGCTTTGAAAATGAAATTAGTGGCCTGTTGTGCCGTACTGACCCCATATCATGAATTACAAATCAGCCATTACTATTACCATCTCAAGTATGGGTGTTGGGGGTTGAATAATTAGTCATTTGACCTAATTTTAATATTGATGTACGTACTAAATAATTGATGGAAAGGAACAGGTTTAGAGTTAAAAGATATGTGTCTGTTAACAATTGAAATCACCTGATTATCTGATATCTTTTTGACAGTAGTTCTGTTGATCTTAGAATGCGATCGGTTATTCAGACTTTGAAAGTCTAGACTAGAAAACATGCATCACAATTTCACGACGAGCTGCCCAGTAGGGCTGATGCCTGATCTGGAGCTGCGGACTACATTTTTTTTTTTTTTTTTTGTTGCATATACGCACAAATATGCCCGGCCGATCTGCCTGAACCTGTTTTGTGTATAGGCAGGTGACGGACAGATAGACTCATATGTGCCTTTATTCTACATAGACACAGATTTAACCGTCTGGTTATTGTTCAAGTAGATCAGCCGGGCACGAAAATAAGAAAATCAAAATACAAAAAAGAAAAATTGAAAAGTAGGCACCTTTAAAATCAATTTGTTAAAACACTAATATTAAACAAATATATGTATCAAATTATGATTTATGAACGCTTTATTTTACTACAAAATTGTATAGAATGGTGGACAATATTCATACCTCATATAAACATTAATCACACAAGCATTCAAGTGTTAAAACCTCTTTGAATTCACCTCCTTATCTGACGCCATTGTTCAAGAGCAGCTGAGTACAATTGTTTATAGAAAAAGTAGTTCACAACTTGAATGGAAAATAATTCTTGCTCGTTACTGGTAGACTGATCATAAATAGTAGCTATCTATAAAGACGGTCAAACGTTGTATTTTTCCATTAGAGAAATGAGATAATAATATGAAAAAGGTATTGCGTAATAACTTGTTTTTTGACAAAAGAATGGTAACTTATAAGTATGTATCACACTAATATTATAAATGTGAAAGTTTGTTTTGATGTTTGGATATTTGTTTATCAATCGGGCTGAAACTACTGAACGGATTTTGATGAAACTTGGTATAAAGATAGGGTATGAGCTGACTTGGGTGATAAGACTTTTTATCTCACTGGGAACGCGGGCAAAGTCGCTGGCAGAAGCTACTAAGTTTATAAAACTGTAACTCATCTTGTGCAAGTCTTTTAAAGTTTACTAAACTTAGACAAGAAACAATAAATATTCAGTGTACTGTTTATATGACCTCAAATAACAAAACCAGGTTAACAGAACAATAACAAGACCTTTCGAAAAATAATTTCAAAAAGCCCCATCCAACATTTTTCGACGAAACAACATTAAAATGTATAAATTCAAAAAGCTTTTAAATCCACCCTTTCGATTTCGATTACACATCGCCGTGTATCGATTCTACGCCGATACACTCGATAACAATAGCATTTCACTCGGAACTCTCGACAATCGGTAAAGTTTAATCCGTTCAATCTATGATGATATGGGAATTCTAATTCCTTACAACGGTACTTGGGTTTTAGTAGAAATCTACGCCTCATGTATGAGATTAGTTCAGTACAGAGGCGGATTTACCATAGAAAGCGCTCTAGACGAGCACTTCATCAGCCTATTAGTGGCCACTGCTGACCAAAGCCTCTTCTCGCATGGAGAGTATTAATCACCACGCTTACTCAATGCGGGTTAGCGATTTCAATCTTATAATCAGAAATTATAAGCCCAGATTTTCTCACCGTTTGTCAATGGTGTCTAAATAATCTTAGGAAGTACTTATAACTCGAAAAAAGTCACATTGGTACTTGCCGTTGGTAGGTTTCGAAGCATGATGAGGAACGGGCTTCATGCATAGAGATACCCTCAATGGGGCCCAGTAGGGCTGATGCCTGATCCGGAGCTGCGGACTACCTAGCGGGTTTACCGGGGCTCCGGCTCGAAAAGCAGGAGAAAGAACGGGGTGGTTTTTAGTCAGTAAGAGTCTGACACTCCCTCTCGCCTCGCCCAAGGTGGGAGAAGTCATTGGATGATTTTCCCCCTGAGCTAAAAAAAAAAAAAAAAAAATGCATGTAGCTTATGCCTTCGAGCCACTACAACATTACTTCATAGGTGCCTTCATGGGTATTTCATAGGCCTGTCTAATTTCTTTTAGCGCGGCCACCACTCTTTGGCTATATCTAGATGGGCACGCGTCTTTCGCAGTGTCACTGTAACATGGCGCCCTAAACACTTGCCTAGTGTAATTTAGGTACAATTAATTCGACTCTGGTTCCCTAGATTGGAGTTTAGTATCTTTATAGGGCTTGAAAAGTTCATTGGTTAATAGATAGAGGTCGTAAATCTTAAACAGTTTGTGATTTGTTGGCTGTTTGCTGTTACAACAAGAATGTTTGGGGTTTTCAATAGAACTATCTTGTTTTAACGTAATATTGATTGTTGTTTAGTGAGCTATAGCTATGTAACGGTCTTTACTTATTGAACATTTTGAATCTATTATTAGTTCGTTATTGTGTAATATAGGGTGTGTTGTTCTTTACAGAAGTTTTTGTTTTTGGTCTTTTATGGTCTACGCTGGTAAACGAGCAGTAAGTTCACTGATGTTGGTAAGGAATCGCAGCCGCCAATGATCACTCGAAGCACTAGAGGCGTTAAGAATTTAAGGATTGTTGGGGATCTATAACGGGAAGATTGGAAAGGGGGTTATTTGGGCAAAATATCCGCTAACGTCACTCACACGATGAAACACAATACAGGCGTTGTGTCACGTCGGTTTTCTGTGAGGCCGTGCAAGTATCATTCCGGTCAAGCGGACCCATTCATGCTGAAGCATGGCACTCCCGCAACTGTGGGATGGAAACACTAACTAGTGTTTGCATTATCCACCTCTGTCTATCTCTACAAGGATAAAAACACGTGCTGCTAAAAAGTATGAAACAAACTATAAAAGTAAAGTCAGACCCTTTCACAAGCCAACTAACAAATAAACTACTCATAAAACTCCATCGTCTATCAAAACGAAGCTCTAAAGCGACTTACTCGATATTTTCTAGAAAAATTATGAAGGAAAGCAGTGTCCAGCTTCCGAGAGTTCTCTTCCATAAGTTATCACGGCCAATCAATACTTATTGAGAAGTTGAACTTCTCGCTACTGTTCCCAGTTGCATTTGGTATGATGTGGCGCCCCCTGGAGGCGGCAAATAAAACTTATTTATCGAAGAAACGCTCCAGTATGGACAGTGTTTGGTACGAGTTGTTCAGTACTGTTTTGACGTATGTCCGCCAATAAAATGAGTGGAAAGTGTCCGTTGTGGTATGTGGTGTATTTTATAAGATATTTTTCTTCTTTAGGATTCTTTCTTGGTTTAGGATTGGAATACTTTTATTGCTCATACTGTAGGTTTATAATATTATCGTATGCGCGTTTAATACGTATCTTATTTTGTTAGTATAAAGTGCTATATAATACCTGTATTCTGTGTTGGATTATATGACGCAAAATAATCGTATTATAATATTTTTACTTTTTAGTCTGTGGCATATACCCAATGCTGCAATTTACGTTTTGGAATAGTGCGAGTAGTTTTTAGAATTAAGAACATTTCCTTTATAAGAAGGGAATGCAATAACATCTACAATCTATATCGGACAGGTCTCAAGTTAAGCAATCGTAGATTTAAAAGGTTCAGGTTTATCAAACAATGGTACTACCAGGTCTCTGTCAAATTTACTAACAAAAACCACCCAGTTCCTACTTTTGCTTTTCGAACCGGAGCCCCAGTAACTCGCTAGGCAGTCCGTAACTCCATGAAAATTGGTCACCCTTCTCTTTCTAGCCTTAGAAACAAGCGTGACATGTTACATAATCTGAAAGTCAAACCTAGTCATAGTAGGCCTAACAATAATCAACTGATCCCTAATAACATCCGAACCCAAACTAAACCGAGGTCACAGTATACTTAATTAATGTCACAATCACATTCATTACTAGGCATATAGTTCAGAAATCCGATTAACGCGTTAATTTACTTTTATTTCATTTTATACTCTAATTGTTTACTCGGTAAATTGAATTTCGTTTGCGCTAAATGTTTAATATGTTTGCTTATTTTGTTATAGGTAAATGGTTTGCGATGAATGATTTTGAATGATTCAGTTCTGTATTTTGTGTTGGAGTTATGTGTGTTTTTATTATTCAAAGGCAATTAATTTTTTGTTGTAATTACGTGCTTTAGTAAAAAAAGTTGTCTGTTAACATCTATTGATGATTTGTACAATATTTCTAGGTAATGTTTACAATCACGCACTTGTGTTGTGGGTGGTGTTGTCCGGATCGGACTTCAGCCCTACTGGGCCCCATCTATGGTGGTCTGGCTCTTTGAGGCGTGCGCAAAACACGACGCTCCGTGGGTCCATTTGATACTTATCGTCTTCAAACCAATCGATCGAAAAACACTATCATAATTTATAAGCATTTGTTTACACAAACCAACGTCCAATAAAGATTAACCGCCAACATTTGTACCCCCCCAACGAAACCCAACAACATAATTATTCTCGATACAAGTTTAACATAAACACGATTGGCATCCATCATTGGTATAGGCTTGTTTTCAACTGCCTCTAAATGTGAATAGTTGATTCAAAATGGCCAAACTCCTCCCATTATTTCCAGCAAACAAATAAACGAATAATATTTGGTGAAATTGATCGAGAAACGAATGTATATTAGCAAAGTTTGCCAATTATTTTCTTTGTACTTAAGTGGGGGTGATGTTAATGATGATTTAATGTATGTCTGTGTGTTTGCTTCAGTTAATATATTCAAAATGGCGTCGATGTTTGTTTGGATGTATGAGGAATATTTTTATGATAGAATTAAGGTTATTTAGACTTAAATAGCCTTAATTAACCTGTGGTATGCCGGGAGCGCGAATCCACGCGAGACACAATGTATTTTGTATTGTTGTCTTATATACAAAGGCAAGTAAAAGGTAAAATGCGACGGTTAAAAAATCGTGACGATAATGTTGAATGTTCGTAAGAAAATATCAGAAAAATAACAAAATATGTAATAGCTAATTACTTGTATTAATGAAACTGTCTATGTGATATTGGATCACATAATTTTATTTGATAAATATTTATCAATATAGCATACCTATAATACATTTATGATTTTATTGACCAATTGGTTTTTGTTACTTATCATTTTGATGTCTGTTTTTTTGATATCATTTAATTTCAAATTGGTGCATTACTTTAGTTTCATTTTAACATGTGTTTGCAAAACGTTGTCCTATTATTCGATTACTCAAAGTCTAATAGTACTTTGCCCACACAAACCTCAATTACCATCAAATGGACACCTCATCACATTATTCACACTCATATTATGTGAAAGTTTGTTTTTGGATGTTTGTCCGTCAAACACACTGAAACTATTGAACGTATTTTGATTAAGTTTGGTATACAGACAGGGTATGTAATGAATGAAGGGAACGCAGGCGAAGCCACTGGCACAAGTTAGTATACCATAATTATAGTAAGCCTGTATTAGTTAATCACACAGTTTTTACATTTTGATTTTATGTTAAACCTCTGTGACAAAATGATACAAAAACGGACCGTTTCAATTTAATCATTGAATCTATGAAATCATTTTTCATATTCATGTCAATCGGTACATAAAAAAAAACAGACCGAATGTCCCAGAAATATTGAAAAAATATCACGTCACGTTTGAATTTCCACAAATCAAACGCTTTTAATCCGAGAATGGTAATCGTTTGGGAACTATTAAAATATTTTCGATTGGATTCGTATTTAAGTATTATAAACTATTTAAATATTATAAAGTAGCGATTAGCCCCAGCTTTGCATAAGTGTAATGGTGATATATTATGCATGTATTATACATATAAACCTTCCTTTTGAATCACTCTATCTATTAAAAACAACCGCATCAAAATCTGTTGCGTAGTTTTAAAGATTTAAGCATACAAAGGGACATTTTTTTGAGAGGATAAAATCATCCAATGTCTTCTCGCGCCTTGGACAAGGCGAAAGGAAGTGTCAGACTCTTACTGACTAAAAACCACCCCATTCCTACTCCTGCTTTTCGAGCCGGAGCCCCGGTAAACTCACTAGGTAGTCCGTAGCTCCGGATCATACAAAGGGACATAGGGACAAAGAAAGCGACTTTGTTTTATACTATGTAGTGATTATCATTTTCAATTTTGATATCCAACTTATTTAATATTCCTAGGCTCACGGATAAACATTGTTTGTTGTGTGTTATATTCTTGTTTGAATTTGGAACTAATCTAAACAATAGCATATGTTTGTGTTCCAAGTTAGGTATCCACAATTCAAATCCTAACGACCTTCGGGCTATTTGCCTGTTGTTGTTTTCATTATGTGGCTTTCTGTTGTTACTCGCATACTCCATGGATCTTTAGCTATCATAATAGGGGTACGTATCATAGTAATACATGTTGTGATACAGTTCATTGCCCAAAGAACACCCTTTGGCCATACCTACCTCTCGCCATTAAACTCCAAATTGAATTGCCATGAAACATTAAAACCGAAATGACACCGAAACAAATCAACGAACTTGTCTCAAACCCTAAAATGTCACTTGAGCAATTCCTGCAATTTCCAACCCTACATCTGCAAGCAAACCAATTTCATCACCAACAAGAAAAATAACAGAAATAAGTAAAAACTTAGCACACACAAATGTAGCAGCGGAAAAATTGAGGCTTGGATCGCACAGATGTGTGAAACGGTGCCAGCGACAAATTGTTTTATCGAAAATTACTTTCTGGAACGGGAAAAGCGGATAAATTTCCATTTTTCTAATGGAACTGAATGGAGCCGGTCCCTTGGAGACGTTGACTGGCGTTCGTTACAATTACTAGATGCGATAAACCGTTGGATTATATTAAAACTTGCCTTGATCATGTGAGGGTTAAGTGTTGTTTTGTTTTAGCGTGGACGTTCCATATTCAATATATGAGTACGTGTTTGTTGTTTGTTTTGGCCTTTCAAAGAGATAATAAATAAAGAGATGTTGTGAGTATTAGCAACAGAATTCATATTGATAGATTTAAAGACACACTCAACGAAGTACAAGGCACTGTTTAGTTGTTTAGTTGGTAATTCGGTACCTAGCTCATAATTTTTTTTAGTTGTGAAGTTCAATTCAAAGCGACACAAAGAAAATCCATAATCTGTCTGGAAACGTGAGTTAACAAATGAGAAACTACCTTAACTGTTTCAAAAAAATGTCACGTTTGTTGAAGAAGTATACTAATGCCAACCGATTGAGTTGAATACAACAGATGAGGCCCAGTAGGGCTGATGCCTAATACGGAGCTACGGACTACCTACTAAGTTTACTGGGGAGTTCGAAAAGCAGGAGCAGGAACGAGGTGGTTTTTAGTCAGTAAGAATCTGACACTCCTTCTTGCCTTGGAGAAATCATTGAAATAAAAAAGTTAACCGATTGACTCGATTGAAATCGATTTCCTTCAACGATTTCATCTCAACTGAAAACTTAATATCTAACAAAATATGATGTTCATGTAAATTATTGTAATACCTATCTTTTTAGCTTCAAGCTATAAGTTTAATTAAAGTTCCTTAGTGTCGCCTCGGGCGTCGAAAATAATGTAATCTCCAATATTGAAATCCGTTTAAAAATAAATTAATTTTATAAAGTTTTATCAAAGGCCATCGAAATATAATAATCTATATTCTGCTTTCTGCTCTTTATTAGACTCTAGATTGGATATTTGTTTAGTTCGAATATTTTGTGTTATGAGCAACTTCTATTTTAAATTAGAAGTTTTATTCAAACGAAAACGTAGGTTTTGATTCTTCTGTTTTCTGTTTGTATGTACTTTACAGTATTTTCGATAAATACTTCATTAATTCATGCTCATTTAAGTGTGGGAGAGCCATGTTTCGCCATCAATGGGCCAGCTTGACCGGAGTAATACCACGGCCTCACAGAAAATTGACGTGAAATAACGCTTGCGTTGTGTCAGTTAGGTTACCGGAGGCCCAATTATCGCCCTTCCCCCTTCCCAATCCTGGACTCCCCAACAACCCTTAAATTCCTGACACCCAAAAGGCCAGCAACGCATTTGTAATGCTTCTGGTGTTTAGGGTGGCCATGGGCGGCGGCGATTGCTTACCATCAAGTGACTCTACCATAATAACACACATTACCTCACTCTTTGTTTTTCAAAATTGAGGGCTTCTCAAATTTAACTTCTTAAGACAAACATAAGTTATTAGGTAATTATTATTACATAACTCTCATAAGAGTTCACGAATAGAGCCAATCAAACTCTTACATAAGAAGACTAAGCCGACCTTTACCAATACATTCTAGAAATAACAAGCCTTACAAGAACAATAGCAAAAATCAAATTAAAATAACGATTTAACAATATCAAGTTGTACACACGAATTTCGACCTTACAGACATAGGTACCGGTGTAATTACGAGACACATTTCAGCTTTGTGCTTGGCCCGACATCGGAACAACGATGCATGTGGTATTTGAACTATGTCGGTAGGCGTCAGTGATCAATTAGGTACAATCAGGTGGGTCGCTTGTCGCTTGCTCTCTACCCATTCACACTAGTTAAGTAGTGATCTAGTTGTTTTATACATCTGGGGCTACTGTTTTCGTGCGATGGCTAAGTCGATCTAATTAATTATAACGTAAAAGATTTTTCAATATTGATATGATAATAATTTACATACTGCCTCGTTGATCGAGTGATCGCAAGTACTACTGTTGGACAAGGGGTCGATTCCCGGGTCGGACAAAGCTTTAATGGACTTTTTTCGGTTTTTCTAAAAATTCCATTTGATTAGAATATATTTTGAATGTGTCTCGTTTTGGTTAAGTATTTAATGTTCTTAATTTTAAGTATGCTTAGTAGCATGTATTATAGAGTCTGGAATTGTACGTAGATTCATATATCTCTGACAAAAATCGTGTTACTAACAAAAAAGTCTAAAACTCTGTGTGGGTGCCATCACACACAGTTAACACAAAAACACAAAATCTCTATCAGAAGTCTTGTAGGACCTCAGACCTTTGACACTTCTGAGAAACTCTCAAAGAACTGAAGGCCATTGAAATCCTTCACTCAGAACATTTTTAGCCAATTCCAAGTAAAACCGAAGGTCGAGATGCGTACAAAAAGTTTCTTTACAAAATACTTATACAAAAGAAAATGTAAACGATTCCTGAATAATAGTATTAAGTTATGTAGGTACATAGATAGTCCTTTGGTGATTCCGTTGATTTGGGTTTTTATGAAGAAATAATCCGCTTGTTTGGCACTAGGCACGATTCAGTATATCTGAAATGTGGGAAGTAGTACCGATACCCTTAGTATGAGATTGCTTTACATTTAACGAAAACGAAACGAGAGCGCGTTCGGCGCTCTGATTAGCCGGTACGAATGAACCAACCAATCAGAGCACCGCACCGGTACTGTTCACGCATATATTTGCCAGGCATATCTGTGCGTTTATGGCTTTTTTTTTAAATCATCCAATGACTTCTCCCGTCTTAGGCGAGGTGGGATCCAGTGTCAGGCCCGCATTTCGAGCCGAAGCCCGGTAAACCCGCTAGGTAGTCCGCAGCTCCGGATCAGGCATCTGTCTTACTGGGCCCCATCTGTGGTGGTCTGATGCCTCTTTGACGCCACACGTACGGGTCTGGATTTGGTTGGCCGGCGAGCTACCCCTACTCGCCGTCCGCAGAGTGCGTTTATGACTAGCTATAGTAAAATCAAACGTCACGGTGCTCAGCAGTACTGACTACCATTTGACTAGACAGTAAGTTAGACAAATTGTAGAAGCTCCGAAGGTGATTTACTATTTTACCTGTTTTGTACAATTCTGACGCTTAAAGAGAGATGAATGTTCGTAATTACTGTAATTGTTTCAAATTGTGCCATTTAATTGTACAGGGTGTTCTCGCGGCTGTAACATTTTAATTAATGAAATTATTATTATTATTGCTTTACTAAAACGTTTATTGTTCTATTCAATTTTATTGTAATTTTATTTGTTTATCTAGTTTCTTATTTTTTGTCTCTATTCAGGTTATGACTGATCCACAGAGAATCTGATTCTAAGATATGATAATGATAAATGATATTTATTTTTGCAAATACATAGGTTACAAGGTAACACTTACACGTCAATCTCTTAAAGGACTAGATAAGGCCAGCATTTCCTATCGGACTACTCTGAGAAGAAATGCCGAAACAAACTGAGAGGTCATAGTCTGTTTTAAAGCCCAGGCCAATTAAATAAAGAATGATGTAAACGTGTAATGTAATTCAAACTTTCACATGTATTAAACAAAGTTCAAGATATAAAAATACCTGCTCTTAAGAATATTTACAACAAAACCCCATCATTCAACAACTCAAGAACGAAAATAAACTCAAAACGAATTCAAACCCAGCACACCATTTATTTATCAACACCGTACCGTAGTGAAAATTCCACCATATTTTACGTACTAGCCATCTTCATATCAAAACACACACTGGTATTATGACGTCATTAGGTCGGTACCGACGAAATTCGGGCGCCATGTTTTCCAAGCAACTTGACGGTCCATCAAGTTGCCCGCATGAATGGTAACCGCTGTTTTATGAGCAACCAACTTTTTGACGCCAGGCGACGTCGCTACGGATAGATATGGAAAGTCGTCTTTGATGAGCGTAGGTAAGGAATACGTTTTCTATCTTAATCTAATACTTTGTGATGATATGCGGAATCTAGGAAGAGTAAATGGCGATTTTACTTATCTGTGCCATGATTTTGTGTGATTCATGTTATTTAAAGCGAAGTTTTATAGTGTATTCTGTTATTAAAGTTTAGTAGGGTATGTTAGGTCTTTTTTAAAAAATAATAGTTAATTCCCAAACTGGATATTCATTTGGTTTTACCATATTATTGTAACAAAGGTTGAATATTTGTCAGTCTAGCAATTTTATGGTATAAGCCGGTAAACGAGTTGACGGATCACCTGATGGTAAGCAATCGCTGACACCCAGGGACACCCGAAACACCAGAATTTTTACGTTTAAGGGTTGTTGAGGAATTGGGGATTGGGAAGATTGGAAAAGGGGAATTGTACCTGAACCTCACTTACACAAAAAAACACAACGCAAGTGTTGGTTCACGCCGGTTTTCTGCGAGGCCGTGGTATCACTCCGGTTGAGCTGATTCGTGTCGAAAAATGGCTCGCCCACATCTAAATTTAATTTCTGTTCTGTAAAGTTTTACTGAATATACATATTTATTTGGTTTGTTAAAATCGTGGTTGATCGTTTGCAATGCTTGCAAAGATTAATAAATTTTATATATTAAAAGAGTAACAGGAAACATAGTAACAGGTAACATAGTATATCTCTAGTAACACTAAAGATTTAATCTTCAATTGACACCTCTAATCTGAACAAGGAAGCCGACTCACAAAGTCACAACTGTATTTTCCCCGTACGAGGGCCACTCCACTATCGATACTTAGTATCGATAATCGATACGACTCTGTTGACACACGATAGCCCTCTCTTTTCAACAGTTCTTTGTTATTTTGACAAGTTTCCAAACTTAGAAACAAGTTGTTAAACCGATTCGAATGGGATTCGATTATGATTTTTGGGGTGTTTTTATCGAGAATTTAGAGTTATTTTGCTGATTTAGAAGGAGAAACTAAGAAATTATTTGTTCAGATTTACAAGTTAATAACTTCGCTTTTAGTTTGGGTTTGAGATAAACATTGAGTGTTGTAAATGGAATTTATTTGACCTGATTTCGTGTAGCGACTTCAAGTACCCGTTATACTTAGTTATTTTCATTAGCTGTAATAGTAGTTACTATTTGTTTACACCACTGAATATTTGATGTTATTTTTAGATAAGCGTATTTACCGTAGAAGTCATTTTTGTCTTTACATAATATATTATACTTATATGAGAGGTTATATACTTATTTAAGTACCTGTACTTAAATATAAGAGCACTCAAATTAATAAACGCGATCGATAAACACTAAAATCAACCTCCTACTTGTTAACAAACATCGATAACAATTCATAGAAGCAGCACATCACTAAATTATTGTTGATCTCTAACAAATGTTTTGAAGAACAACGAGAGATTCAAGGTCAAAGAGGAACATAAAAAATGTACTTAGCGAGCCACTATTCTGTTGTATAAAACTTTTATAGCTCAATTTCGGGAGTCTTCATTATCGAGACTGACACGAGGCGTTGTGGTTCTTTTGTCACGTTTCACGCACTTCCTGTTTATTTCGGACCAAAGTACAGATATCGCAATGGATAAAAATATTATTAAAGGTATTAAGTAATTTCTTTTTTATTAATGCAGGAGAATATTTAATTAGAATTGGAAAACGATTCGTGCATCACAATCATTATTTGAAACTTAGTAAATTTCATTTTACACCTAGACCCGAAACAACAATTTATGGATCACACAAAGAGTTAAAACTCTATCAGGCTTGTAATATTTAGATACAATATACATTTTTTTTATTTTGCCCTTCTTTAATATATCGCCAATCTGGTTTCTATATGTCCGTCTAGGGCGTACCGACGAGCATGCCTGAAAAGACTGATGACTGTTGATGAAGCGAAAGAAGTATGTAAGAGTCGTAGCAATTGGCGGTCCATTGTCTCTGCCTACCCCCTTGGGAGACAGGCGTGAAGTTATGTATGTATATACATTTATGAATATTAGCCCCTCTTGGGGTTGTATAAAACTTTTTATAGCTCAATTCCACAAGTCTCATTATCGAGGTTGACACGAAACTTTGTGGCGTTTTCGTCACGTTTTTACTTCACGCACTTTCTGTTTATTTCAGAACAATGTTCAATTCGATTCATTCGTTGGTAAGGTTTATCATTTATTTTATTTTCATTCTGCACCGTTTTCTGTGTTTTTTATTATGCAACTCAATGCCCTGTTTAACGATTTCCTGTTCGAAAGTGAATTGGAAATGGAAGATAGAGATGTTTGTTGCTGCAATTGATTGTGTATTGCGTCTGTGTTGTTAATTTAGTAAGGGTCGTGTAATTGGTTAGTGCTTTTTAGACTTCAATTCAAATGTCGAATTCTTTAGTGGTACAACATTATTACTATTGTTAACCGCCGTACTCCGAGTCATTTAACGGTTAATTAATTCAGTCCTTAACAATGGTTTTTGGAACAAAATCATTACTAAGGAATATTTTAAGTGACCATAAAATATTTCTGAGTGCGACGGTAAATGTATAAGGACATTACAGTTAATCCGTGAACATGGCGCTTGCAACAGTGCCGCAATATCGGAAACTCAATAAAATGAATAAACATGGTAAATATCCCGTTATAAGTTCTAATAATACGGTAAATGTAATTTAAAAAATAATAGCTTGATAAGCTTGTGGTAACTACATACTTACATGGAAATGTGGCGACGCATCATAAGGGACAGATGACAGAAGTCACACATAGACGATTGACGAGAAAATAAACTAATGACTTCATAAATCCTACATCGCATACATAAAGTTTACATGTGAATAACTTGCACGCATCTTTCCATGTAAAAACATAGCTTAACTGAATCCGTTTCTACCAGTGATAAGCTATGTGCACCAATGAATACGATTGGTGGATACCAAACGCACGGTTTTGACTGCACGGTTGGTGCGGTGGCTGGGCAACTGGCTGCCGCGCAACGGGTAGCGGGTTCGATTCCCGCACGGAGCAACAGTTTGTGTGATCCACAAATTGTTGTTTCGGGTCTGGGTGTCATGTGCACGTGAACTTGTATGTTTGTAACGCATCCACAGCAACGTAACACATCTCTGGGAAAAGCAACTTTCCATCAATATTAATTTTAACTATAAGTTTTCTTAGAAGCAAAGATGCGTTATACTAGCGCTGTTGATAAATTAAGCCTCACCTGCGCCCATCCATAAGGTACATTAGCCTGCATTAACCTAGTTTACTTTCTCTTATAGAACTTCTATGTTTATCTATATGAAGTTAGCGGCTTGGAAATCTTAGTTGAAAATACACGAGTATTTTAAGTTAACTAGCTCATTCTATTAACATAATAAAATTATGGTTTGAGATTAACTCTTGCCCAATCTTTACAATCCCCGATTCCACAACAACCTTTGTAAGGCGGGCAACGCATTTGTAACACCCCTGGTGTTTCGGGTGTTCATGGGCGGCTCCGATTGCTTACAATCAGGTCATCCGTCTGCTCGTTTACCGGTTTATACCATTTATGGTAAAGGATATGGTTGAAACTAGTTTCTTTAGGAAATAGGAGTGAATCGGTGTAGATTCAGTGTAACTAACTTTCTTCTCTACAAGTTCTCTTCTCTCTAAGAGTTAAGAGTGGCTTACTTTGTCGTATCTCATGATTACCTACTTACTATGATTACCTACCTACAATGAGTTGGTGTTATTTTATCTGAAACATATACACAGAATTTTGTGTGCCTTGAAATTCGAATCCCAAATGTATTGTTCTTGCAACTATTCCATCAGCGACACAACACAGTTAACGAAATACAAAATCTATAATCCCGATTAAATATTTATTTACGTCAGCCATTGCGACCATGAAGTTTTATAAAACTAATAATAAAATGCAAAATGGCGTACTGCTGTGTTCAGTACAAACTTAAACTGTGTCAAAGTAAACTCAATCATAAGAAAAACTAACTAGAGTTGAAAAGATGTTTATATTTGTAGTCAGAAAAATGTTCGCCGGTTTGCGGAAGGACACCGGGAAATGGTTTGCTGAGTCAAATTCGAGTAATGAGAATTTATTAATGTTGTGGATTAAGTTATATCTGTTCATATTATTTAACGGTTTTATTTAGTTTGACTTGTTTGGTTGGGTCTTCCAACCCCTTCTTGACGACAGATCGATCTGATTTTTGGTACAAACTCTTACTCACGCAGATAATACCGTATATGTTTCCTAAACGTAATAACAGGTAAAATAAGCTATGATAAAGACTTATATAAGCTATGATAAAGTTAAGACTTTGAGGCTTTTTTTACCTGGTTTTAAATAAGATAAGTCTTATTAATTTACTTATCATCTTATTGCTAGATAAAATGTTAAATCTTAATAATGAATCTCTGGGACAGAAATGGTTTCACCTCATTAGACGAGAACGAGAGATATTGGCCAAAAATGTATCGATAAAAAGTCAAAGTAATCGGTCAACTTTAACGAGAACCAAAGGCAGAAAAAACGAGTACTTTAACTACTGGGAAAATGTTCGATATCGATATTACCCAAAGCATTATTTTCAGAAAATTCCTAATACTAACACGGAATCTAAATCTAAAGTAACGTCCGCTCTTTCTGTGTATGGCAATAGCCAATCCCCAAATCCCAAAGACCAGCAATGAAACACCTAACTCTCTTGATGTTGCAATAGCCCATAAGCAGTACTGATTGCTAATAATAGGATCAAATGTAGCCAGATACTGAACTCAAAATTAGTGAATTTCATGGAACCAACCTTACATAGGTAACGTTGAACATAATTTTGAATCAAACAGAGCAAAGTCAATAATTTGATTATTGGATGTTATGAGCTTTGACTGAACTCTTCTCAAAATTACAGTTACATCTGAATTTCTCGTTTAATTTTGATTTTGACAATAATCTAGTTGTACTGAGGAAACCAAATGTGCTTTTGTTGTTCAGAATCGATAATTCAGTTGATCAATCAGTATTATACTAATAATTATAGACAATTTGTATTTGTAATATACCATTGTTCCACACAAACAGATGGCACGATAAAGCCTATATTGCCGATGTAAAATAAACATGAACAGAAATGACCAATGAACCTATTTTTCCGAATTTTGGGAAGATCATATACCATGTTCCTTAAATGGTTTAATGAGAAAATCTATTTGTGTACCTAGTTCAAATTGTTGAGTATATTAACATATTCGTGGTGTTACACGCGGGAGCAAAGAAATGGATTCATTACTGTTCTTTTTCCATTAAAAAAAACCTCTATAACTTAAAAAAAAAACGTGATTTCGAAAAAAAAATCTCTTTTTAAAGGTAAATAAAATTAAATTGCCTTTTTTACGGCATTCGTTACCAGTTATTAAAATCCTTAAAACAGATAATATTTATGAAGTTATTAAAAAGAAAAAATCACTAGTGACTCCGTTTCTTTTCTCCCAACTGTTTAGGAACAGTCTTTGGTATGGTATTTGCTCCCAGCCATTCCAATACCGTTAAAACACCAGTCGTATTTCTTTTAACCTACTTTCAAGGCGAATTCAGTTAGTAGAGTTGTCAAAAATCTAAAATCATAAGTCCATTAAATTGACAAGGGATCTTTCGTACCGGCCCCCTGGCGGGGAGGGGTTAAAAATGGAGCACTCCGATTGATTGCATTCTCCGGTAGGATCATTGTCTTAATTTTTAATCGAGCTTTGGATATTTTGGAGCTCGTTTAGTTTAGAACTGAGGGTCGGTTTTATTTTGGCATTGTGTTTTTGGAAATTATTTTTGTTGTTTAAAGAATAAAATAGATTTTACAATTTGCCATTTAGATGAATCTACATAACAACAGCTTATAAGTAGCCACTGCTGACCAAAAGTCTCTTCTCACTGGGAAAAGGCATTTGCTATCGCTAATCAAGCATGGCGTGGCGGGTTAGCAATTTCAAACTTGTAATTAAAAATTATAAGCCTAATTTCTTCATAATGTTTTCCCTCACCGCTTTTCAGTGGTGTCTAAATAATTTTATATAGTACATATAAATCTGAAAAAGTCACATTAGTGCTTTGCCGTTGGTAGGTTTCAATCTCGCGCTCTCATGCATGAGAAGCGGTCGCCTTAAACCTCTGAAAACGAAAAGAGCCTACAAGCTACATTAAATCATGGATAGCACGTACTTGTAACTATTATTTTAGCTACAACTACGTGTAATTTGAGAAATTAAACAGTCATAACTCAGACCAAATAAAATCAAAACGACATGAATGGTGTGGTATTTTCACAAACCCATTAACAGCTTACATTTACATAGATGAAAAAAAAAACCAAACGCAATGCAATGGGCTTCCATCGCATGTATACGAATATTAAAATTTAAAACATTCTGCGAACTGACGACGCAAATAAAATTAATGGATGTAAAAAATATCTGTTAGCTGGTAGAACTGCACAAGCCAGGCTGCCGTTTAAAATTTCGAGTTGTTCATCAAAACTGCAGCATGATTTCACCCCCAATTAAGCTCGTTATTTATGCATTCGGCTAAATTTAGCAAGCTTGGTACGGTTGTATTCTGTGTTGAATCGAACGAGATGGTAGTAGTATTGCTGTCATTTCGTTTCGTGAGTCTTGGCTAGTCTTCGCTAGGCCTGGTTTTCTAGTCAAGTGGTGTTTAAACAATATATAAAGGCGAAAATTAAAAATGGCACAAGTAAATTTTACTCACCCTCTATTATATGGGATTTATAATGGGGCATTACGTGTCGTAATATACACCTCTGCCTGCCCCTTCGGGGATAAAAACCGTGCCGTTGCAAGAAATTTTACTCATCTGCCTTATAGTATGAAGCAAAGTACCTAAAAAGCTATGTTTAGTATAATATTGCTTTTAATTTTTTAAATATTTTTTTCGTTATTAATGATAAATCTATTGATCAATTCTAAAACACAAAACCTCCATTATAAAACTGTGTCCACGGGCGACGCTGATCGCTAACCACCAGGTGACCTGTCAACTCGTTTGCCCGCTATTCCATACAAACAACTTATTTGATATTTTTTTTCGCTGTATAAGTCTGTGTATCCAGTTGAAAATCATTCATCGCATTCAGAATACGGTTCCCTAACATTCGGTGCAGGAAACCCGGAGTATTTGGCAAGCTCGTCGAGAGTCTTGTATCATTTTAAATGAGTCGGGTAATCGGTGCGATACCGCCTTTTTTAAACGGTCGTATCGTAGCTGCATTTTGATTAATTTTTATTACACTTTCAATGTTCAACAGTATCGTTTTGTTAAGCTTGTTTCATGGTTCTTTGAATATTATGAGATTGTACTGGAAATGGTTTGTATAGGGGAAAAGGTTCGGGTTCACAAACTGTTTTCTATTTAGGTGGAGTGCGTGTGTGAGGTGTTAGGAAAATAAATGAGCATTGGATTTAAGAAATAGTTTTCTTCGATTAATTCCGGAAAGTAAAATGATATTTATTTGTTATAATTTTGAAATTATCACGATATTTTTATTGTAACTTTCGTGAGACATACTTTATTTATTATGTTATCGGATAGTACGCGTGAGTCCAGGCAAAGAGCGCGATGGGCGCGAAACTCGAGTCGCCAGTAGTAGCGCGATAATCGCCGCGTCGTGTGTCGCGGTATGCTGCTTATGAATATGAGCCTCTAGCATGGCTTGAAATTAGTCGAGTTCCTCGTCAAACAAATACGTGAGTAAGCCGATAACATAATAATTATCAGGATATTTCTTTAATTTACTTTTTATCTTTTTTTTAAAGTTGCGGGATTCGAACCTTCTACACGTTGCACGCTAGACGGTTGCCCAGCAACCGCACCAACCTGGCTGGTGTCATATTCTTTTAAACTAAAATATAGTTTGGTAACAAGGAGTGGAAGAGATATAAAACCGCGTTAACCTAAATTCAAAGACACAAAGATAAAAATTCTTCGCAGTAAACACAACCTAACCATGAACTATATTCTTCTAACACTAAACTTTGATACTATCTTCATTACCACATATAGCAAATCGAAATTTTACGATCACTACTTACACGGGGCTTTATGTGGGTAATTTCTAACGCGTCGCCCAATCTGTTCCGGACCTAACCATAATTTAATTGAACTAGTGTAAGCTCCGTATTTGTGTAATCCCTTGGAATTGATGATTAGATTATGTCCATATTATGGATGATGTTTGGAGAACCGGTTTGTTTAAATTGCTCTAATTTCTGTGACTAGAGATTGGCTTTGGACCGTGATGTGTTAAAATTGGTTTGAGTATAGTGATGGTAGGGAAGCTATCCACATTTGAAATTTTCAAAGAAAAAAAAATAAATAAAAAACATATCTTAACTGAGTCCGTTTCCAGTTAAACTATGAGTACCAATGAATCTTATTGGTGGAAGCCTAAAGCATCCAGAGCAACATAGCACATCTCTGGCGGTAAAGCACCCTAATGTCCAAAATTTTTCTACCGTTATCAATATCAGGACTATCAACCCAATAAAATAAAAAAATATCCCGAACTTTTTATCACCAACTTGCTATACACACATAAACAGAACCCAAGCATTGACATTCAATAAAAAAAACCTAGCACCTTTCATTTACAGCTTAGCATGACCTTTGATATATCACGTCCAAAAACTCCAAGCCTCACTCAGGCAACATGATCAAATCTCTTCGTTCTTTGAGGCACGAATGGCACGATGAAACGAATCTGTCCATCATAATCTGTGAACATTTGTACAAGACGGCCCGAAGATGCTCGCGTACTACTCTTGAATACTGATCACTTATTTTTTTATTTACGATTTTTTTTTTCGGTAAAGGTCTGTTTAAAGTGTTGTTTGGTTAGATAGTATTTTGTTTCATAATCTGAAAGAAGTTTTAGTGAACGTAATTTGGTCTACCATTGTTTTTTCTTATTCTTCTTTTGTAATTTCTTCTATTAATAACAAAATCAAGCTATTTTTAATTATCAAATTTCTATAGAATCTTCTTCGTGTGAGAAGAGGCATTTGGCTAGCAATGGCCACTTATAGGCTGATGATGTCATGTATCATCATACATGAATTAGCAAATTTCTGTAGACGCGGACGGTCTACGATAAGTAAGTTTTAAGACAAGTATTATTTAGTCAAAACAAAGATTTTTCATAAGTTTTCAACCGACTATCTCACATTACAAAATCGTCGCTTTCATTACGCTAAAATTCCCACTTCAAATTTAGTAGAAAAAATACATATAAATATGTGAGAGTGATAGAAAAGTACACCAACATGAACGAATCTTTAGATCCTCATCAGAATTCCGTTCTGTATTGCTTTTCATTAGTTCAAATGGAACGCTATTTGTTATAATCAACGTTATTCAGGTAAAATAATCAGCTTTTTGTGAAATGTATGTATAGTGACGTGATGAGAATTTGATTTTTAGTGCAAAGTGCGGATTGAGAACAGTTCTGTGTCATGAATCTTATAATACTTATACTTAATGGAATGGTTCAAGGACATTGTGGGTTTAATAGAAATTGAATTGTGAGACTTTGTATTTTTATGGGATACAGCCGGTAAACGAGCAGACGGATTACTTGATGGTAAGCAATCGGCACCAATTATAGACTCTCGAAACACCAGAGGCGTTAAAGTCCGTTGTCAGGGGGTTGCCTTTTGGGGGGATTCGGGGATTGCTAAGATTGTGTGATTGCGCCTACGGCAATCTCACTCACACGACGACTTTTGTGAGGTTTGTACATAATAAGACTTTTCTAAAGCCAGTGCTGTTAAAAGTTTTCAAGTCGCGTAAAAATGTAGAAAAATAAACAATCAACAAACACTCAATATGTTTTGGGATATTCCATCTTCTGGAACTTAACATTGGTTACTTTAGTATCACATCTGATGGGAGGGAGTCAACATCTTTTCCCTCCCGCCGTAGACGCGCCGATCGTCAGCGCCGTGTGGCGGTAGTCGATCTATGACCTCCATAAGAGAGGCCTGCGGGCGACTGACTGGGGGAGTCAGATGTCCGCTGTATAGGCGAGAGTAGATGTTAGCGTAGTGTTCCACGCGCGCTACTCGAGGAAGGAAGCAGCCCCCAGGGCCACTACCGTGGCGGGTGCCGCAAACGTAGCGGTAGGTCGAAGCCTGCCGGGTGCAGTGAATCCGCGAGGGCAGCCCGGATCACGGCCACAGGCAGTGGAGGAACACCGCGGTAGTTTTAGCCGGTAAGAGTCCGGCACACCCCCATCGTCCCCACGGCGTGGGAAGTCCATGTCGATTTCCATCGCGTTACAAAAAAAAGTATCACATCTGATAATCTCTATAGGTTCCCATGCTATTACATAAAATATTATGTATTATAAACTATTACTACTACTGAAAGACCACCGACTTCACAAAGGCATTTCTCCCAAACGAAAATAGAACTAACCCCTAACACAAGTAGGTAAATATATAATTATTCTTCCTGGAAGCAAACTAAAAATAAACAGCACATGAATAAAATAACGGTGTATTAAACAGAATTAACTTACTCACGGACAAATGAAACCGTCGATCAAGGCGAGGCGTAAACAAAATTTGCCACTTAACTTTGGGCTCCAGTTCTACCCGACACCCTTCACTGGGGCGTAATTCAGTCCCAATGATTGACACTTTCGCTTCGCTTCGCACCAAACGCTTCGATCGCTCAAAACGCTCAAACCAAGAAAGTTCACACTCCGTTAGTTCCAGCAATTACATTGGTACAATGGATTCGTTCGCTTTAATTTCTGACTGATTTATCTCTTCATTCCGACTCAGTAGTTGTTTGTGGGATCTAGTTTTGATAAGATTTCTAAGTTACAGTTAGATGTTTTATTGTGTGAGGTGGGTGTAGTAGAATGTTGGGTTATTTCTAGGGGTAGCTTATTTTAGTAACTGTTTATGATTAAATGAAATATGAATGTCTGTAAGTACGAACACGTCGTTTATTCTCAGCTTTAATTATATTAGGATGTTGGTTCAGATTTAGGAAAGTTTCGAAAAGATAAAGGTGAACTCTTTATTATAGATTTTTTTTGCGGTGATAAGTCTGTGTTTGGCCACCAACCAAAAGACCCAAAAATCACCAAAAGATGTGGCCGAAGATGGAACTCACAGACCTTAAGTTAGATCGGCAGTACCGTAGAAGAGAATTAATATTTCCTGCTATTTTATATAACTACTTATCTTTTCTTCACACGTTGACGAAACAAGTATGATTTAAAAAAGAAGTAAAAGCCACAAAAACCTGAATAAAAACACATACCAGACAGAAAAACTCAAAAAAATACGTTTTCCCAATACATGAGCATCGTAATCGGTTCCGTGCCGTAGCCGTGTCGTCGCCGCGCCGTTGTCTGCGTACTCCGACTATAATATCGATGATTTTCAACGTTAACGATCCACTTGTACTGCTGCATTGTCTACCCACGTTGGACTGTTGGGGACTTTGTTAATTTATTTTGATTGTCAAGTGAAAATAAAGGTTTTTAAAGTGTTGCAGTGTCGAGTAACGCGTCTGGTATTTGGTAATTTAAAGACATATGTAAACGTCCATTGATTATTATAATTATGGAGGAACTGTGAGTAAAGCTCCTTAAGAAAAGGATCCTCCGACAAGGCGAGGTGATCGTGTCTGGCGAGCCTTCTGCCCAACTGTTGTTTGTTGGGATTTTCTATCCATGTTTATTCGTATGTAAACTTTATATGTGCGATGTAGGATTTATGACGTCATTTGTTGATTTGTTCGTCGATCATCTATGTGTGACTTTTGTTATTTGTCACTAATCATGTTACATTTCTTGAAAGTTTAGCTATTTTAAATCCTACATATTATCTTCAAGATTTATTATTGCAAATTTACAATTCTTAACATTGCTTTATTTTACTCAAATTGCCCTATCAGAATTCAAGGTACAAGGCAACACGCACTTTATTTTTCAAAATTAACTCTATTTTTAGCAACATACAGTCTTTTTTCACTTCGCTACCCAATACTCCAACATAGGCTCCATACATCTAAAATCTATACATTCAATTAGCCCACTGACTTCGACACAGCAAATGTAATTACGGGAACTTGACAACATAATTACATTAGTCACTATTAGTGTTGACCGCTAACCACGGAACTGGTACTAATCAATCATTTTTAAAAGGTGATTGGAGGATTTTTGAATGATTTAGTTTAGATGTTTTTGTTTATTTAAGTGTGATGGATTTTTTTATCTTTGGTCTTTCTTCTTGAACGTTGAAACTTTGAAATTGATAGTTGAAGTTAAGATTAAATAAAAATACATAGTTTTCATAGATCATCATGGTATCTGATAGAATACACTCACAATTTGTTGCCCCACACTGGGATTTTTCCTATGTGTGGGGATTACAAATACATAACTTCACAAGCACATTACTCGAAACAATAATTTGTGGATTACAGAAAGAATTGCACCGTGTGGGAAACGAATCCGTTACACGTTCCACGGCAGCCAGTTGCCCAGTCACTGCGCCAACCGTGAAAACTTTCAAGTGCTACGGATTTTTCAGCGACTTAACCAGCCTTGTCATTTCCTTCTCTGTTCACTTCAAAAGCGCTTCTACCATCACTATAAAACTATCAAAAACTCTATCCAATGAAAGACGAGTATAACCACGGACCATACATTATCACTAATATGGATCACTCAAACACCCTGTTAAGCCCATTATAGTTATTACGAACTCCATCAAACTAAAGGATACTGATCCTCCCTAATCCTCACTCGGTACGGTTCGTATAAAAATCGGTAGCATTCATGGCTGGAATGAGTTAGGAGGACTATCCGCAGTGGCTAACTGTACCACCTGAGGTAGACATATACAAAACCAGTTTATCTTAGTCTAGCTTTGTATGAACTTACCACACAATTGAAGGTCAGTTTATACTGGTTTTGTTTAGCTTGATGTGAAGTGGTTGTACTACAACGGGAATTATTAACAATTTTAATCGAGGGTGAAACCTTTTTTGCTATGTAATCTTCCTGAGTTTAGATAAGGGATTGTGTGCCGTAATGATGGTCACGGACAAGGGATAAGCTTCTTGTCATTTGTAAGTTAGCTTTAGGTTTGATCTAGGTACAATAATTATTGTCGGTTAAAAGTAAAAGTTGTTTGCTTAGTTATACTCTTACGCTAATAGTTATACTCTTAGTATAACTATTAGCGTGGAAGTCAGTCTCCATGTTGATTGTTGCGTAAAAATTGGTACCATTGCGATAGATTTGTGGTTTCTAATATTATCTTGTATTTTCTAATGTTTTCTACTTTTCATAGTATCTGAAAAAAACTCTTGTCGAGATTTTGGAACCTGGTTATAATTGATTAGGCATTCGCATTTATGCTTCGTATGATCGCGAGTCAGAACACTTTCTTGTTTTCAAAATATGTAATATAAATAGAAAATATAGAAAACACCTAAAATCCTAAGTTTATAGCGACTAAGAAAAATCTCGCAGAACTTGATAAGTGTCAAGAAAAACAGAACAAATTAAATCCACTTTAATAATTACAGTGTGAATAAAAACTGGACTATCTGAGAGCCTTAAGCACCAATTTGGACAAATGACCAGGACACCTGTGTTATACCGCAAAATTTTAGAATATCCCAAGTAAAGATTTTAGAGGACATTAAAAGTAAATTGGTAATTACTTTTGCTGGAATTGTTTTGCTTTGAATTTAGAGAATTTAGTACCTATACCTACAGTTGGATCTAGAATAGTAGAGTAAATCATTTACAATGACTTTTCCTACCAGAAGTGCTACAGAAGCACTATTATCTGAAATCTATATCTTTCTGCTTTTGAGGAAGATATTAAACATTACATATAGACTAAGATTCTTTTTTACCCGACTGCGCCAGAAGAAGGGTATTGCTTTTAATTTAATATTTCCATGCTCACGTCACATTGAAGTCATGACATAAACAAATCAAATAAAGGACATATTATATAGGGTGAGTGGAAATAAAACTAATGAGTAGGTATACAAAAAAAGTTTCATTAAGAAAGTTGTTTGTAATCATGAGTACAATTAGGGGTTTAAATATCTTCCACTAATTACCAGTCACCCTATATATTGTGCACCCCTGTCTACCTCTTCAAACATAGAAAAGCGTGACGTAATGAAAATAGAAATGGTTGAAACATTGACGAATAATAACAAAACTTTCAATAAATTTATACGGCGAGAAGTACACACTAACTAACTGCCGAGCACAAGAGCAGAGTTTGATATCCAGGTCAAACAGTTTAGTGATAGAAAGTTTTAATAACAGTTCAAACTCTAGGCTCAGTTTCTAGTTCACGTTTGCTGTTTCTGTAAGATATAGAGAATCCTGTAAGGGTCTGTATGTTACCTTTAATGATAGACATGATAACAAGATATCACCATAATCATTGATAGTGTGTTTTGCAGTAACAGTTAGTATGGGAGAGCTATGCTTCAGCACTAATCGGCCGGCTCGACCGAAGTGATACCATGCCCTCACACACCGTAGTTAAACAACGTTTGGGTTGTGTTTCGTCGTGTGACCAAATTACTCCCATCACCAATCTTCCGAATTCGCGATTCCCCAACAATTCTCAAATTCCTAACGCCCAAAAGGTCGGCAACGCACTTGTAACGGCTACGGAGTTTCGAATGTCCATACGCCCCGATTGCTTGCCATCAGGTGGTCGATTACCGGTTTGTCATATTAAAAAATCCTAAACAGAAACTTTCAACGAAGTACTTCATCAGAAAATATTTTCCACTTTCAAATGAGAACTGTTGACTGATGGAAAAACCAAATGTGGCTCTACATTCTATCTAAAACTACACAATAGGTTCTACAGTATAATATTAATGCCTACTGGTAATAAGTATATCATTAAAGTACTTATTTTTATCACATTGGGGCACGGTGCTCATAAGTTCCAATCAAGTCATCTTCAGATAACACAAAACACAGCTTAACCTTAAAATAATTGAGACAACTCTATGAAGAAGCAAGATGGCAGCACAAAGTCATCACAAGGACTCCCAAACAAGCTTGTTCGAAATAATTGTTCCCTGTTTGCAGTTACGTATGTATGTGGTCGTTGGTCGTCTTAATTGATATAGCTGTGGGTTCAAGACACTCCCTAGGAATCCTACGTGCATCTTTGTGCATGCTCGTGTCTGTTTGGTTAGTACATAGATTTAAACTTTGTAATGGTTACAACTAAATGTTAGTGTATTCATTATTGTAGTCCATTTCGGTTTCCAGTTTATAACCTAATACAACAGTATTAGTAATACAACAGTAATTAATAACCTAATACAACAGTATTAGGTTATTAATTTCTTATTTTGATATCTTTTTAACTTGTTAAATATTCTAAAGTTTGTATTGCTCATTTCCTTTACTTCTTGTTGGGTTCTATACCCAAAAATGTTTTTTCATTGAGTAAAGACACCGTAGTGTGATAATTGAAACCACAAGACTGCATTGTCTGCATTATTAGCAGGTTATTGCCAAAAAACAAGTGTTACAGACGTAGATCTCAAAATATGCGGGGTGAAATGGCAATGGCCAGGCCACGTCGCTCGAAGGACCGATGGCCACTGGGCCAGGAAGGACTTAGGTGGACCGACGATATCGTCAAAGCTGCAGAGAGCCAGTGGATGCAGGTGGCGGCTTGTCGTTCTACATAGAGGACTGAGAGGGAGGCCTTTGTTCATCACTGAATGCTCCGGCTGATAATGATAATGATGAATGTTTTAAAAAAATCTTACAAAACTATAAATCTCATCGTACCAACTCCATAACGATGTGCTACCACTACTACTGGTACTATGCAGGGCGTTGAATCGACATTTTAATTGATATGGCCGTACTAACGACCAGATGTACAGCGCTTAGATAAAACATATTGGGAAGCTGAATGGAACTTTATGAAATACGAGGGAAAAATATTTGACGCTCGCTTTTTTTTTAATAGAGGACTTGTATGGGTTTGGTATGTTAGGTCTAGTGGCATGTATGTGTATGGCTTTTCAATTTCGGAATTTTGAGTTGACTAGTCTGGGTATGTGGTCGATGGACGGTTTTGTTGAATTCTTTTTTTTTTTGTACCTGCAGCATTTTTGTTGTGATTTTGCTTGTAAAATTTATTTTTAAGAAGAATCTGATTTTTTAAATGGTAATGTGTATTTTTTTATTGAGTGTTTAATTACTTTGTACTTATAGTTCTCTTCTAAAAAAATTAAAAGTATCATAAATTAAACCTCTTACGATTATTGTGAAAATGTATTACGCATGTGAAAACCCTTCATATTGCATACACGCGTTCCCGTGGGATAAAAAATAACCTATGTATTATTTCAGACTATAGTCTACTCTTATTCCAAATTTCATCCCAATCCCTTTAGCCGTTTTGACGTGAAAGAGACAAACACGAAGCAAAAAAAAAATATTCAAAACTTAGCCAAACATAATAGCTTCATTACCTTAGAACATAATATACCACAAATAATTTCAACCAGTACGTTAGCACACATAATTAAGACCCAATAACCTAGATACAAGAGCTTTCCACGTTTTCCTCGTGTACCTAATTCTAATTGTGGTATATTAATCAATTACTGTTAATTCCTAATTAATTAGATATCTGTCATCGTTAGTAAACACGTTTGGTAATGAAATAGATTAACGTCAAGGTCTGACTAATGTTATATAGGACCCATTAATATATTTGTTTTAGTTTTAATGAAGTGAAATGTCAGAGCTAAGATGGTGGATTGATTGTGGGGTTTTAATAGCTATTGCTCGTGTTCACTTTTACTTACAGATGTGTTGTAGGTAAATATGTGGGCCCATTTTTTATCTTTAGTTAGTTATTCAGTCTAGTTGTCAGTCTTTAGTTAGTATATCTTGGTTTCTATTTGAAGTTTGGATTATATCATTAACAATACTTTTAGCTACATCAAATTTGCAATTAAAATATTAAAAACGTATGTGTGGGTGGGCACATGCACATTACAGCACGTAATACCACTGTTCAACGTATACCTTTTACGTATATTTGTCACCATTTGTATTATAAGTCACATTTTTATTATTTTTCATTTTTTTCGGCAGTCGTATTTGTGACCTCTTGAAGAACGAGGCAGTAATAAAAAATGTGTTATACGAGTACTTAGACAGTGCAAATACACTCATATATTATATTTAAGAGTTTATTGTACGCAACTAACCTACTACCAAAATAACCTATTTGAGCACAGAAAGAAAATTGGTAAACAGAGTTCTAAGCTATGTAATAGGTAAATACCATGTAATCCAACTAATATTCACCAAAAATTTGCTACCATTTTTTTATGCCCATCCAAGTACTTCCAGTGATTGTACATTTAGGCCACACGTTGCCCCTCTAAGTGACTTTCGATAGAACATATTGGTCGGCCGACCTTTTCAGGCGGTTGTAGGGGTGGTTTTAGCATTTTTTCTTATAAATTCAGTTCTATGTAAGGGTACGTAACGCACGACCCTGCGCGGTGCGAAAATTTGTAAATTGTATAAAATTGCCAACCCTGATGGAATATGATTGTATTTTTGACGGAGTGTTAAATATTATTTCTTGTGGACTATTGCTTTAAAGGATCGATCGCCGGTTTTGTTATTCTAGAAGTTTCCGAATTTGTCACTACCCACGCAATGTACCGAAACAGCTGGGGTCAAGGAACTGATGTGAAGTTTTAGCCGATTGGCAATAAAACACGTGATTGTCGAAATCGTTCTGTTTCAGCTTCTGGATTGCTCTATTTTTGCTTTTGTTTCATTAAAATGCTCTTGTCCTACATAAAAGATAAAATAAAAATAATAGAGAAAAGATCTACTAGATTCGAGTCACAGAGGGACTCTTCATCATGAGCAGCGTGCGCAGACGTGGCGATGTAGCGTAGCCTATCAGTAGGCATCATCATCAGTGAATTACAATTAATTTACGTGAGTAAACCATGATTTTTAGTTAATTTTGTATGTCTTACGATAATTATTTTAAAAATGTGTTATTGTCGTGGTTTTTGTCGTGTTATTGTCGTGGTCATGAAAATATGTATGTACAACTTTTTGCTATGTGTACGCCCTCTACTACAAAATATTATCTTTAGTTAAAGACAAATCCTTTCTTCCATCCCGAAAAGAACATTATATCAAAAAAGGGAAAACACAATTAACGTGAAATGTTGAACATAAAACAGTAACGACACTCAATGAAGAAATAGATAATAATAAAAAATTCAAAGTGGCCCAACAGTCTGTGCGTCGATAAATTTTTAATTGGACCTACTGAATTGTTTTACGTTTGATTAGACTTCCAATCTTCATTCGTTCTTCATTTCTTTGAAGCAATATTGCTGTGTAAGATTTCAAGGGTTTGAGTGCGAAGTAATTACTTGTACTCTTGATATATTTGTCTTCTGTCTGTTCTCAAGTTGTTTGGAGTTATACTTCTGGATATTGCAATTACAGTATGTGAATGTGGACAAAAAATATATTCTTCTATTCTTCTCATAATTATCAAGTTATATTGTAACTTTCGAAAGATAAACTAAATTAATTATTATATTATCGGCTTACTCCCGTACACGACAATCACCGCGTCGTGTGTCATGGAATGGTCCTTATGAATATGAGGCACTAGCATGGCTTGAAACTAGTCGAGATATCAAGTTCTTTCCAGGTTCCATAGACAATATTTGCTACCATATTGTAGTACATGGTTTTGATTCTAATTATTAACATTAAGCCTAGCTTATAACGATTACCAATGTCTGAAAATAATACCATCATTAGTTTTTATTTCATAATCAACTCCCCTTGATTTATGGGTGGTTAATCTCCCCATCAATGGTTCACTGGACCGTGAAGGTGCGGTTTGTTATCAACCAGGCTTACGGCCTGCAGGCGAGGATACTGTCACCGACCAATAATACGAATAAAATACGTGGATGATCCAATTATTATAACAATCATAATCATGATGGATGCTCTTAATAAAACACCGTCATTTTATAAGTTTCAAGTGTAAAATTACAATTGTATAAATTACATTATTTGAATACATTAATAAAATTACAATACATATAAAATTTTCTTCTTTTAATCAAAACAATCACTAATTTAACTAATATATCTTTTCAGTTGCCCTTTTCCTAGTGCTATTTACGAAATGTAACATCAAAATATCTGTAAACCTACAAAAGTATTTGTAGACTATAAACCAAGCTATACAAAATACATCTTACCTCCATATCATACTCGAACCAAAAAGTAAGAAAATTCGATTCGAAGAAATTCATCGGGAAACCTATTTCCTTCAGAAATGCACTTCAATCCTTCGATACTCGCAAACGCATTCCAACTCAAAGAGTGCCTCATATACCATTCCTTCATGAACGTAAAGACAGACTGTTTCTCAACGCCACTAAAACTAGTATTACCCAGGGGTCCTAATAAACCTTGGGCGGTAAGGTAAATCTTTTTGCCTTACTCGTAAAAGTAAGATTTTACGATGCGTTTACCACACCTTATATGGCCCGTGCAAGGGAAAGTGCCCAGCAACACAACAGGGAACAATTAACTCGGTAGGAGTGATTATTTTTATTGATATTTTTATTAATGTCAAGGTTCCTCGAGTGTAATGGATGCTTCACGGTGGGTGGGTTTACGTGGAAATGTTTGTTTCTATTGCTTTCTATGTCAGAAGTACTTCTCATACTTGAAATAGTCTTGAACAATCACTGTGTGTTTGTGGGAGTGTGCTTCTTGGAATGGTAACTATCTTATTTTTATTTGGATATTTGTGTTTACTAGCATCGAATTGACATCGAAGTTATAATTATACTTTCTTGGTAAACTAGGTGAAAGCGTATGTACACAAGACGACATTATCTAGTTAGTAGGAAACACATCGATAGAAGTATCATTCACAGCGATATACAATATACTTGTGCAGGTAATTTCATACTAATTTGCATAAAAATATTTGTCAATTACGCACGCATTGGTATACACTACAATTTTTGTGTCGGTATGCGTATATTTATTTATTATATTATATTTTAATGATGGGGCATGGATAAAATATTTACAATCAATGAAAAATCCAACATCCATCCTTATTATCCTTAGAGTGGATGTCCTTTAGCAAAGTCGTAATGCACAGCCAAATAAGTTCTAATTTCCATCAGACACACCATCTATCACAGCACAAACGTTATTTAACACACCCAACAACTTATAAAACACTACGAAACAAGGTCCTTTAATCACATTTTTCTTGTGAAAATAAAATTCTAATAAGTCTTGAGAAGACGAAAAATAGACATAACAATTTAACGGTTCGCTTAACATTCAAATAGAAGAAATAATCGAAACGAAATTTCTATGGAAATGCTTTGTCTAACAAAATGAAGATGATTTTAACCAATCGGGCATAAAACAAACGTTTCTGTTGGCCCAATTAACTTTTTATTGCGAAGCGTTAAGTAAGCACTTAGACAATTTTATTGAAAATATATTTTTTCTTCTGTTTTATGAATGGTCGATCTCTAAACGAGGAGACAACGAGTGTCTTCGTCCGTAATAATTTATGTTTTGACAGCAAAATCTTTCGAGTTTATCTATGTTTAAAAAGATATTACAAAATTATTAGCATGTTTGTTTTCCCCAAAGGTATAGCGAGATTTTGTCAGTTACGTTAATATTGAAAAAATCGTTAAGTTAAAAAATATCTAACAAAGTAGTAAAAAAAAAACTTTGGCCCACATTAGGATTTTCTCATGTGTCGTGGGTGCGTTTACAAACATACAAGTTCACATACACATGACACCCAGACCCGAAACAACAATTTGTGGATCCACAAAGAGTTGCTCCGTGCGGGAATCGAACCCGCTACCCGTTGCACGGCAGCCAGTTGCCCAGCCACCGCGCCAACCGTGCAGTCATCACTCGTATTCATAATTGTTAAAACATACACCAATTTTCGCCCATTTTTTATTTTGTGTAAGTAAACTGCAAACGAGTGGACGGATCATATCAGACGGTCACTCATGGACACCCGAAACACCAGAGGCATTATAAATGCGTTGCCGGCCTTTTGGGGGTTAGGAATTTAGGGTATGTTGGGGATTTGGGGTTTGGAAATAAAGGGGAGGTAATTGGGCCTCCGATAACCTTACTCACACAACGAAACACAGCGTAAGCGTTGTTTCACGTCTGTTTTCTGTGAGGCCGTCGTATTACTCGGTCGAGCCGGCCCGTTCGTGCTGAAAAGCATGGCTCTCCCACACTTAAAAACTCTCTGAACAATATATCAAAAAACTCATTACATGTTCGCGTTTCATATTTTTTATATTATTAGTCGAGTCTACAAGAACGCTATACAAACTTAATATGAAACATGAAAATAATTATCCAAAATGATGTATGTTTAGTTAAAACTAGAATAAAGCTAGAAAAAAAGTTTAAAAAAAGTAACAAAAGGAAGTCAAACTTGCTACTTGACGAAGAAGAGAGGATTCTGTTAGCGTCAGTCATTCGCATTATTTTCCAAACCTCACAACTCATTAAACAGGGCCGCTCTACTAAATATGAATTAATCAATTTGTGTGGACTAGCGAGAATTGAGTCCGGCCCTCGCAACTGCCGGTCTTCTCAGTAGCAACGGACCTCCCGACTGTAGCACACAATCCATGTTTCATGTACAAAGTGTGAAGAAAACTTTGATATCGCGATGTAGTCTGTGGCTTGTGATTGGCTGTTGAAAGTGAGCGTGTCGGTTCCAGTGAGTGAACGCGCGAGTATCGATGAAACAATAGCTGCAATTACTTTGTAGTGTATGTGCTTGCAATCAATTATTGCTTTGGAAGTTGGTAATTAATATTTATAATTACTTTGTTTAAAAAGGAAGTGATTCCTAGAAGTGATCTGATTGGTTGTAAAGAAAAAAATAGTGTTCACATTTAAAGAAAGTACATTCAAATGCAACGTCACGCCTTTTAACCCTGAAGGGGTAAGCAGGGGTGTACTTGCACATTATGGCACGTATTGCCAATGTATAATGTACACCCATTTTCGAAACGTCGAAAAAGCCCATTAGTACCTTGCCCGACCTGGGAATCGAACCCGAGACATATTATATATTGTGCAATTGTAATAAAACCAATAACAATTACCTGTGCAGAGTATACACTAGACCAGGAGTGGCGAACCATTGGCACACGTACAAAATCTGTCATATGCCTAAATTTTTAAACTGTCATGGTCACTAGTTACATCTTTAGAACTAAATTTGGAGTATTTACCTATGTTTCAAGAGTTCATCTGTGATCATGTCGCTTGAGACAGTGCCGAAGTATCGGAAACTCATAGAAATTTATAAGTATGGTAAATATCCCGTTTTAAGTTCTAATGATATTCTTATATTAATCCTTTGCCTGTCGCTATTTTCAGATATGAATAACATTAAAAATTCAGAGTTTCACAAATTACTCCACTTCAGCGTGAATTTTGCTTAACGAACTACCAAAAAAAGACAATAATATTATTTTGATGGCACATGTAGCACTTCAAAAAACATTTATTTTAATGATGGCACATGTAGCACCTTAAAAACATTTAAAAAATGGCACGTTGTAACGCAAAGGTCCCCCATCTCTGCACTAGACCAATGACGCAGCACAACATTTAGATTGCACAAAAAACAACAATATGACTAACAAAAAACATCCAGTCATGCATTCAAAAGAAGTTTGCTCACAAAAACATTTTAAGTCTAACTACAGTTGCAAACTCAAATTGAATCATGTACCTCTACAAAAATATTGAATGAATATTCCCTCGTATTATTTTATTTATTCGTTTTGATTCCTATCTTTTGCTAACTTTACTTTTCTGTGTTAGGTTTCCAGTCAAACGGATTTCAAATAGCAAAATGGTAGATTTGTTTATTTATTTTTTTCAATTTTGTCCGTTTACTAAAAACTGTCATAGGATTTAGAGTGCTTTTTCACCAGAAATGTGCTATATAATAGTTGTGCTACGAAAATGTAATAGCTAAGCTACGAAATTACGTGACCGTTTCCATTGGTACTAAGCTATGTTGCTGTGCGAGGGAAGCCAACCATAGCACACATCTATAGCACGCATCTATAGTTCGAGTCGATAGCACGTATCTTTCCATATAAAAAACATAGCTTATCTGAACCTGTTTCAACCAGTGCTAAGCTATGTATGCCAATGAATATGATTGGCAGAAGCCAAACGCATCCACAGCAACGTAGCACAGCACATCTCTGGTGAAAAAGCACCCTTAAACCGCGGACCAGTGTCTACTATTTTGTTTGACAAACTATAAACGATAAGTCTTGTCTTTTATTTTTTATTTATCGGGAACATGATGTCTGTGTGTCTTACTGGGAAAAATATCTATTGGTATTGGAGTTTTTCGTTTACAGTACAGTTGTTGTTTTTAAATCGTTTTGCTATCTAAAACTGTGGTAGTTAATTTAATAAAACCATTTTTTAAAAAGGTAACCAATTTTCTTTAACGCCTTCTTTTTTAAGTCAGGTGTTATCTCTAAAACCTTCTCCTAAGTCTGTGGAATGTGAAAAATAATATTACTATTGCTACTAATTTAAGTGAAAAATAATTTGGTGAAAACCACATACAAATCGGTTCAGCTTAACGCGAGATAATCGTAGACAAACATACATACAGATAAAACTGGAAACCCTTTTTTAAGTCTGTTAATATAACTAACTAGTAGTAGTTTTACAATAACACAACGTCATACTTCAACATTCACTTTTCTCCTATCACACTCCTTTCTTTTGACAAATTGACAATTTGAAAACCTGTAAAATAAAATTATACTCTTTGTCAAACTCGGTGATCAAAACTGAAACTGCGTCACTATGTCATGTTTGCGACCAAAAGTCATGTTGCTATTTATACCAAACTAACACGAATTAAATATTTTTATGTTGTATTCAAAAGAGGACACATTCATCCACCAATTATTTTTAAACCCTACACGTGAAATTAATTAATCTGACATAATTTTAAACATGCTCCATCCAAGCATATCTTTCTCATCTCTTCATGGACTCTCCCTTTCAAAGTCATTCCAGGCAGCCTTTCATTCCACATGCGAACTGGGAGTCGTAGATTCGATACGATTCAGTGCACGCCAGCATTTCTCCTGCATTTATTTCGCGTTCATACTTTTTATCATATTTTCGTAGTAAATGAAATGCAATGGTTGATGCTCTATTTGTAAATCTTTTTGATCTCGCTTAGATGTTTTATATTGTCGAATATTAATCTTAGGTATTTAAAAAAGGGTATATCGGTCTCAAGGTCTTATTAAGTTTTTTTTCGGGAAAATCATCCTATGACCGGCAGTTGAACCGTCAGACTCTTACTAACTAAAAACCACCCGTTCCTACTCCTGTTTTTTGATCCGAAGCCCTGGTAAGCCTGCTAAGTTGTGCGCAGCTACGAATCACCGAGTATGGAAGTGTATTTTCAGTTTTTAACAGGAGAATCCTATTTCAAGAGTTTTTGTTTCGCATGTTATCAATACTCTAGCTTCATCTATTCTATACCTATGTTTATCTATTTAATACTAAACAATAAAAAACACGATTAAGTATACAATTGTAAAACACCGCTCATCCATCACAATACAAAACTCATTCCGTTTTATCGAAACCGTTCAAGCAAATATGCACCTAACACGTCCTTTATACAAGTCATACATAAAGTATGTCCTAAGTACAAATGTCTGGCGTTGACTAAACTACAAAGCTTGACCTTTCCGAGATGCACTTTATTTCCTGCACTCAGTCATCCTTTAGTGTCAGGTATGCACCTTCCTTTATATATTATGTATGTATGTAGTCCGCTCGTTTATGGGAGGGAAATTTTTAGAATATAATATGTTGGTTGGTATTGTATATTATGATTCTTGGTCAAGTTTTGTGTCTGAATTAGTTAGTACGTGTTTTTCGTGCATACTAAAAAGTATACATTAGAATACACAGTTTGAGTTAAATTGTTATTATATTCTTTATGTAACTTTACTGAACATTAGGCTATTCAGTTTAGGGTTTATGAATTTGCATTTCTACTAAGGATTTTGAAAAATTAAAGAAGCACTTGGCGCCTGGCAGGAAACTGCCAAAAACTGCGTAGTAATGGTGTAGTATAAGATCAACTGCATGGTTGGCGCGGTGGCTAGGCAACGTTTAGCAAGTTCGATTTTCACATGGATTAAGTTTTTGTGTAATTTATAAATTGTTGTTTCGAGTCTGGGTGTCATGTGCATGTGAAATTGTATGTTTGTAAACGCACCACGATATAGAAGAAAATCCTAGAATGGGACAACGCTTTTTTTTTAAAGAAAAATATGTTCATACGAGCTAATTGAGTACCTAATAAAAGTTACCTTTGTTGTCTGTTTACACAGTATGATGAATAACTCGATCAACGCAACGACGGTAGCCATTAATAATACGGTGGCCATTACATTACAAGAAAATAGTGATATTAGATTTCGGATTAGATTTAGCCACTCTGTGAAACTAGGCTTTAAACTGTATTAGCACACCGAGTTAGCCATGTTTTGATTACAATATTTGCAAGTTAATTACTTATGTGCGTGAACTGTTTGGCCCGCCAGCGCTTATCTGTTTGTGCATAATTTATACCTATGTATACATATCTACATTGTTTCGATACTACTCAGAAATATGTTTATATTTGTAGTGATTTGTGTGAAAGTTTTAGTTAGTAAACAAAGTATGCAATACTTGGTATATAGTTTGTCCTTTAATTTCAATTTCTTTGTTTTTTTTATAAATTTATTAGCTAAGTTATATACAAAATATTCTATGTCTACCTTTTATGGTTGACTCACAATAACACATGTTATTCCCGATAGCTTAGCAGTTCAGAGCTTTCTGATTATATTTGTCTCCTCTCGTTCATCAATACTCTCACTCAACTCAAATTAAAAAAAAATCTTAACATTATTACCTATTCAATTCAAAATTATCTTATAAATTAGTATAGAAACATCAAAATTACACATGAAATACGCTAATAGGTAAGCTATCGCGTGTGAATATTTTTGTGGAACGGAAGGAGTTACACGCTGACGGAGTTGCGGGCACAGCTATATACAGGGTGTAAGCGGAACGCTCCCGAAAAACGCCTCAAATTGTTTATGTTTTTATAATTTTAATCGTTTTTGTGTTTGTATTATTCATGCTATATTAAAATTCAGCATTAGATTACAACTATTATTACTTAAAATAAACATTGAATTCTTTATTTTTTTTTAAATAATACACGTATTTTACCATCACCTGTTTGCGACGTTTGGGAGCGTTCCGCTTACACCCTGTATATAATTTTCTGCCCGAAAGTCATCATCCCACGCAGACGAAGTCGCGGGAAAAAGTTAGTTCAAAATAAATACGTACAAATTCCTGGTTAAAAATATATAAACAGATTTTCATAATAAATGTACATTTTACAACAATCGAGTTGCTGTTCACTAAATAAACGGCAGTGAACTATGTAATTACCGTAATACATCATAAAGGAAAGTCAAAAGTTTAGTTAAAGTACTACTTTGAATATAAACAGTTTTGGTATTCAAATAAAAGAGTTTCGCAGGCTTCCTTAGCGTAGTAACATTCTTCAAGGCAGTTTCCTTTAGAGTGTTGTTACACCGTATCGTATTTGTTAGAAGTTTTCAATAAATGTGAATGAATCGATTTTTAATCGACTTCAAAAAAGGAGGTTCTCCGTTTGACCTGTATGTATGTATGTATGTTTGTGCGTGATTATCTCACGTTTGGTAAAACCGATTTTTATTTGGTTTACAGCATAGTATTTTTCAGACTTTGGAGAAGGCGTTAAAGAAAATTGAAGGCGTTTCCCTATTTTTTAGAAAAACCGTTTGTTTTTTTTTTTGTGAAGTCACTGTACAACATCAAATATCACGTGCATTGTTCTCCATTAAAATAAAAGGATTAGTTTTTTGGCAAACACTTTAAGTCGCTTATTTTATTAAGTGCTACAAAAAAGAAGTAAAGACAAATAATCGTCTAAATCAACCAATCAATCTTTCTCTTATCAATGTCGTGACTGTTGTTATAACCAATTGGCTATTCAACAAACTAATACGGTACATTATTTTAATTCGATATGGTGTGTATGGTGAACTCGCCGATTGTTCGGGCTGCAACCGTCCGGCTTGATCGCGTAAGACTTGGGCAAACTCCGGGCGCCTGCCGCCTCACCGTACCTTCTACTTACACTTTGTGTTTATTTTTACTTAAAATATTATGATGTAAGTATATTCTATTCTGTGTTTTATTATATGTAACGTAAAGTCCACTATGGCGCAATGAAATCTGCGTTATAAGATCTGAAATTATTTTTTAAACAACCTACTTACTGTAACTTACAATGTATACAAATGGAATAATAATTACGAAAACCAATATCAAAATTAAATCAAAAATATTTATTTGCAAGAACATGGTACATAAGGTGATACAGTATTTTAAGTACCTGTGTGAACTTAAATACTACAAAAATTACATTACATTTTAACCACGTATTAACGTTGCATATTTTCAAACAATGTCAAAACTAAAAATATTTATAACCTTCAACAAAAACAAAAATATACCTGTAATAAAAAAAAAACACAAAAAATAACAAAGAAAAATCATATTCCCGAAAAAAACTCGAGAAAAATACGTCCCGCTTCTTAACGGACAACGCCATTAATAATTCTCGTATCGTAGGTTGTATACAAAAGACGGTCACCCCTCTAAATCTAAGGCTCGAGCCAAATCAAGCGACTGTCAGCTAATAACAATAACTGTGTCGCAGCCGCACTGGACGCCGGGGGATTTACGATCGTCGTTTATTTAGCGCAGGTGCTCGCGATAGGATTACTTGCGGTCAAGCTGCGGCCGAACAAACGCAGATGTGGGAATGTCCTTAGGAATGAATGAGGTAGAGGTGACGTAGGATAATTTGGAGATGAATTTATGTTGTTGTGTTAGGATTTTGTTTGATGGTTGGCTGTTTGTAGAGGAACTATCTAGCTGTCTATATTTTGAGTTAAAACGCCAACAATACTTCATTCAGTAGCATCTCTTCTTGATCTTGTCGATGAGCGGTAAGTAAAATATATTTTTTTTATTTCTTATTTAATTATAGATTTTTATCTAGACAGGTATGACAATCCCTTCATACGTATTACAATAAAAAATAATAATGAACCTTAAAATAAGGAATCACCTTCAGTCTCAGCCTTAAGTTAATTAATATCCTTAAAACCTTCTGGTAAGTTTTAAAAATACTTTGCTGAAAACCACATCAAAATCGCTTGAACCAAACGCGAGGTAATCGCGCATAAACATACATACAAACACTTTTTGAAGTCGGTTAAAACAGTAGATACAAGCAATAACATTTTTTTAAGTTGCTTGTTTCAATCAATTGAATTTCCAAATAATTTATGTGTGGGCGCAGTCGATTAAGCCTTAGTACTTTCTTACGTAGAAAAATATTTACCACCTCTAATCTTTCTTATAGCTTTGTCTTATAGAGGTCTGCATAGTATTAATATTGGAAAAAATCTAGAACACAGTCTTACATTTATTAATACTATTTACCTGTATAACAGTATAAGCGCCTACCAAAAATCACATAGCAAGGTGTCGTAGTGTAACTGAATACGCGTCTGTAAACCTGCACTGTTTAACTGCGGTTCGATTCCCATACGGAGCGAATTCTTTGTATGATCCACAAATTGTTGTTTCGGGTCTATGTGTATGTGAACTTGTATGTTAATTATTATGTTATCGGCTTACTCACGTAACGTTTTGACGAGGAACTCGACTAGTTTCAAGCCATGCTAGAGGCTCATATTCATGAGCAGCATTACGCGACACACGACGCGGCGATTGTCGCACTGCTACAATATAACATAATAATTAATTTAGTATGTCTCACGAAAGTTACAATAAAACTTGTATGTTTGTAAACGCACCCACGACACATGAGAAAATCCGAAAGTCGGGAAACGTGTTTTTAAAAAAATCCTCACTTTTTTTAGTAACCATCCTTCTAAAGCGACATCTAGTTTTAATCCATTACTTTGTAAACGATATTGTGAAGGGTTTTTACTAAAAATTACTTCATGTATAGTTTATGTGACCGTTTAAAAAAAAGAAAATACTTACTGTATTCCAACTACAACAATGTACAGATGCCACCTGAATTTCAGTAAAACGATGACTGTTGTACTTATTTTAACATAACCCCCATATTAAGTGAGTAAATCATATTAATTTATCTTTATATGATATTTTTCTTATTACTAATACCTAATCAGTAATCTTCAAACACAACACTACCTCCCTTAAAGCCATGACAGACAATTTTAGAACACCTTACCAGTTAGGTAAGGACCTAACTGGGTAAAAGTTACATTGTTACTCGCCATTTGTACGTTTCAACCTGCACCCTCATGCATGAGAACCGGGTGTCTTAAGCCCGGTGGCGAATAATTTCGTTGTAGCCTCCGGGCCACAACGAAATTATTCGCTTCCACTTCATAAAAAAAAAAAATCTTTAACTTAATTGACGTTTAACAGCTCTCCCATTCAGACAGAGTTAAAAAATATGTAGAGTATTGTAGAGAAATCCAACCACAGTTAACCATCCCGTTGTTAATTGCGAAGAGTTTAAATGTAATAAGGTTTTAATTGAGCGAAATTCGTCTGAATTGGTTGGATTTTAAAACGGATTTTTTTTGGTTACGATGTTACGAGCAAGCAGACTGCTAGTTGATGAGTGACGAATTTAACTTGTTTTCCGTTGTTTTACATGGTTAATGTAATTAAGTAAGGTTTAAGACTCATGTATGAGGGGGAGGGTTCAAAACCTACGAATAGCAAGTACCAATGTAAGTATTTGCGAGTTGTATGTAGGTACTTTCGAAGATTATTTTGACACCACTGACAAACGGTGACAGAAAACTGCGTGGGGAGGAAAATGTGTGCTTATATTTTTTTTAGGTATGAAATTGCCAACCTGCATTGAGCAAGCATGGTGATTAATGCTCAAACCTTCTCCGGGTGAGAAGAGGCCTTTGGTCAGCAGTGGCCACTTATATACTGCTGCTGTGATATGTCGAAGTGCTTGCCTAGATTTTATTTGATTTGGTAATCAACTATCCCTTACATTTACCTAATCTTAAGCACAAAGATTATACGTACTACAGCTATGCAAGTATAACGTTAATTTAGTCTGAAAGCTGGCCGAAACCTTGAACCGGCCACAAATGACCACTTCTCAGATAATTACACAGTTTAAACTTAATGAGGTTTTAATTAGACACCAATCGGCCTGACGTCGTGCGGATTAAAAGAATTGTGCTGGCAATCCAAAAATTAAAGGGCTGCGACTTGCAAAGGCTATTAAAAAGAATGTGGGACTGATTTTGAATACTTAAGTTAAAGACTCTTTAGTAGGCAAAATTGTTACTCATTTTTAAAACAATTATTTTTAAACGTTGTTCCACACTAGGATTTTCTCCTGTGTCGTGGATGCGTTTACAGACATACAAATTCACATGCACATAACACCCAGACCCGAAACAACAATTTGTGGATCACACAAAGAGTGGCTCCGTGCGGAAATCGAACCCGCTACACGTTACGCGGCAGCTAGTTGCCCAGTCACCGCACCAACCGTGCAATCAAAGTTGATAAAAAAGTTAAAAGTTACATTAATTTCTGATCATAAAATATCTCACAAAAATTCGTCACATAGGGTTCTTTAAAAGCCTTTAAAATCGTAAAAACAATACAACCATTCCATTTAAAGCGATGAGTTCTATAAAAACAAAATCCGTATTCCCTGCATTGCAAAAAAGCATTTGGTCTTCCATACCGAAAAAGCACTTTTCAGTAAAAACATTTCAGTCTGAGCTATCATCTCGTTCAAACATAAAATGAGATAAATACAAAATTTAACAACGAAATCGGTCCATCCGAACAGTTTTGGGAATATCAACTTTGACGCTTGCTGATCAAATAGTCGGGGGCCCTATTGTACTGAATGCAATCATGAAGAGTGTGTAAACGACTGACCATTCAATCATAAACGTTCAGTACGTATAACAATATTACATTGATCAATTTATCAACTATCAAGGACATTTACTATATCGTCGGCTTATTGCAAGAAATCATTAACTGCAAGAAATCACCATACACGTTTTTAACTGTAGTGGACTTAATTTTACACATTCTACATAATATATCATACCAGATAGAAAACAGTGACTTTTTGCATTTTGTAGTATGTGCAATAAACCGACGATATTTGTATTATATATGTATAGGTTTTCAGTTTATTCAGGTACGTAACTGTTTGACGAGGAACTCGACTAGTTTCAAGCTATTCTAGAGGCTCGCGGCGTCTATCGCGTTGCTACTAGTACTAATTAGACGAAACTAGTCTAGTTATTATGTCTACTGCTTTTTTTTTTTTTTTTTTTTTGAGGGTGGAAAATCATCCAATGACTTCTCCCGCCTTGGGCGAGGCGAGAGGGAGTGTCAGACTCTTACTGACTAAAAACCACCCCGTTCCTACTCCTGCCCGTCGAGCCGGAGCCCCGGTAAACCCGCTAGGTAGTCCGCAGCTCCGGATTAGGCATCAGCCCTACTGGGCTTCATCTGTGGTGGTCTGATGGCTCTTTGAGGCGCGCGTAGAACGCGACGCGCCGCACGCACGGGTCTGGTTCTGGTCGGGCGGCGAGCTACCCTTGCTCACCGTCCGCAGACCCGCACTTACGGTGGCCGGAGATCGTCGCGCGATCCCCGACGCCCGAAGTGTCTCTCGCGACGGCTGGGGCGTGAGGAGGTTCGTTCTCTCACGCGCCCCGCCTCCTCCTTAGCTAGCATGACTGCTTCGCAGAAGGAGGAGACGGCATCCCAGTCCCCCTCGCTCCGCACCATGGCATTATGTCTACTGCTGCATCAAGTTTTATAGAATCTGATATAAAACATAATAAAGAATAAAAATTTAGATTCAAGGCGACAAATTACTATCTGTTGTTCTTACAATATTGATTATTTGTGTTTCGCTCTTTACCTTAAATCCTTGTTTTTTTAAAGGGAGAAAGTCATCCAAGGTCTTCTTCAGGCTTGAATGACGAGAAAGGGAATGTCAGACTCTTACTGACCAAAAATTATCCCGTTCCAACCCCAGCTCTTTGAGTCAGAGCCCCGGCAACCCGTCAGATCTTCAGCGGCACCTCAAGACCCCGCTTAGATTTAATGAATAATAAAAAAAAATGTGTAGTATGTTAATAAACCGTTTTAATTTAAATTATAATTATGGATGCAGTTAATAACCTTTAAATTGGTGTTCCATTCCGATTGACACGTACAACAGGAGATACTACATATTTAATTAATTTTCGAAGTGATAGGTCATGAGACTGAATTATTCAATTAAATCGATGCATGAATGATGATAATTTCACTCGGAATGTGTAAAAATATTATGAACTTATGCGGTTTTTGTACTTCAACTGAATACATTAAGTAATTACAGTTTTGGACTTATTTTGGTTTGGTTCTTGTAAACGTTATTTAAATTCTTAGTGATTTCTTTGAAAAAACTGTTGAGATTTTTTTTCGTCCAACACCCCGTTCCTGTACTCCTGCTTTTCCAACTGGAGCCCCGGTAACTTACTAAGTAGTCCATAGCTCCGGGTCGGCCTTATTAGGCCCAATCTGTGGTGATCTTATGACTCTTTGAGGCGCGTGAGGAATGCGACACGACGCGCAAAGAATCTACGTTTACTAACCGCCACGGGTGTCACCGATGACTAAAGTTAGAGAAAGATTTGCCTTCAACAGTTTTCTATAGGCTATATATAAAAAGTATTTCGTACTAGTAAATAGTATTGTTTATTCATTCGCCACTTAAATAACCTGTCCATCATCACAAAAATAAAATCAGTATCCAACAAAAGACTTACAACCATATCATTCTAACAATAACGAAAAACTGCAAAATGACTTCTAATAATTGAGCTTTGAAAACTTATTGTGGAAAGGTTCTATTGTCGTAGAACCAATAAGAGAGCTACCTTATCCAATTCCCACTTTGTTCTGGGCAAGCACTTTGTTCTTTGAAGGATAGATAAGGATCGTGGATAGAATATTAAGAAACTAGGATAGTCAATATATAGTTTCTCTTATACTTAGTTGGTTACGCTAATTCTGTTACAAATTATGTTCGAATGTAGATATCGCTATTCTATTGTGTTTTTAATGAGATATCGTATCGTCAAACCTTTTATCCTCGAAGGGGTAGGCAGAGGTGCACATTACAGCACGTAATGCCACTGTACAATGCATACCCACTTTTCACCATTTATGTTATAAGTCCCATGTAATAGGGGTGAGCCTATTGCCATATATCGGACATAATGCCAGACTCCGTGCTATCCGAAAATTTTAACAATCCGAAAAAAACCCAAAAGTACTTTGACCGACCAGGGAATCAAACCCCTAACTCGGTAGTCGGACTTGCGACCACTCGACCAACGACACGATCTTTAATGGAATATACGAATTATTTTTCAAAAATGACTCAATGTAATGTATATTTTAATGGTCTCTCTTTTTCAACTATTACTAAACATTGCGTTATTTACAAATATAAAATAATATTATATCATTTCCAAACACGTAACAAGCTCCATGCACCATGTAAATACCAGAAACAAGCGTCCAATTAATATCAGCTCAAAATTATACATTTCCAATGGCCAAATAACAGTTCGGTAAACATTTATTATCTGCAGGCGATGTTACAAGTTACAAGTTCGCATGCATTGATACGAACTAACAAACATAACATTTGGCAAGACGTTGGTCTGACGTTCCCACTCCTATCTACTGCTCTAGGAATATTAATTACCTGTTTTCCTTTGGGAGTTTTGATTACAGTGAAATATAGTTCCCCTTGTGTGCATATTAGTGTGTGCTGAATGTTTTCGCTTGAGTAGAGGCGCTAGTGTAGCGTTAAGTCTTCTGTGATTGAAATTTGGATTTGTTTACTATTGATATAATTATTAATTTAATTTGTGTTTGAGATCATTTTTTTTAAATAGTTTAGTAAAGTTTTAAAAGGAAAAAGTTTTCTTAATTTTAATGCATGGTTGGTGCGGTAGCTGGGCAACCGGCTGCCGCGCAACGTGTAGCGGGTTCGATTCCTACACGGAACAACTCTTTGTGTGATCCACAAATTGTTTCAGGTCTGTTTGTCATGTGTACGTGAACTTGTATGTTTGTAAACTCACACACGACACAGAAGAATATCAATGCAAAATATATTTACTGAATGAAATCTACAGCTGTATCGGTAGTAAAAATATATAATTTATTTATTAAACGATCAATGCAATACAAATACAAGTTAAGGCTATAAATTAACTAATTGCGACTTTACGATTCACAGAAGACGACTTCAAATGGCTTCCGCGTTGATTTAAGTCAATTGAGTTCCTCTTAAAAAGTAAACATTATGACATAATTAAATTACTTCTGCTTCTACCCTTCTCTAAAAGCGCGTCAAAAACCGTTATTTACTGCTTCACGAAATAAAGTAAGCGCGGCCCTAACCAAACTTTTTGACACGAACTCCTTATTGTCTCTTAATTACCCAAAATTCTTAACAAGCCAAAGAATTCCCAACACGGGGACTGGAGCAGGAATCTCAGTGAAATGCATAATTCATTTTATTAAAAACTTTGACCGAATGGTACAGCTCAATTAAGTTGTGATTATTATTGCAGACTCGGGTCTCGTCTCAGCAGCTGCAATTCGTAAATATTAGTCCGCATCCAAAGCTGGACGTTTGAATTATTAAGCCAATGAAATATAACTGTCGGGAACTTAGTTTGACTTAGTGATGTTTGGAACAGATTTGTTTTTGATGATAAATTGCTTGCGAGTTACCGGAATTTGTGGGGAACTACCAGATTCAGTTCTGTTGAATTTCTGTTTGCTTTGTGAATTAGAGCGCGGTCAAGTCCAACACGACAGGTTGTTACATTTGTTAGGATGGGCGTAGGACTGAAATAGAAATATGTTGCGTTGTTTTCGAAGTAAGAAGTAAACTATTTCAATTATCTAGTTGCCTAGGGTTGCTTTGTTTATAAATGAGACTAGTGAGTTAGGCACTAGATTGAACATATATTTGTTGAAGCATTATTGGTTTTTAGATTCCACAGTTTACAGTAGTTTATTGGTTTGTAGTTTTGTTATAAGAGTGTAGGCGTGCAACTTTCCCCGGAGCCGCGGACTGCCTAGTGGGCTACCGGGACTCCAGTTCGAAAGCAGAAGTAAGAACGGGCTGATTTAAAGTCATTAAGAGTCTACTCCTACCAAACTCCCAAGAACAAACACACTCTTGCTCTCTTCTTTAAAAAAAATTATGAACCCAAACGGTGATTAGTACTAACTAAAGATAAATGTGCATCTTTACCAACTCATTTGAATATTAAAAGGTGTGATTGTTTTTTTTTTTGCAATTGAAAAGTTATTCAAATTCGATTGTTAAACCTAAATTAATAGCACACGTACGAAATGTCTGCACAATCATTCAATATCATTTCGAAATCTTTTTCCAATCAACTTTTTACGGCACGTGTCTTGAATACTCGGAATGGTACTGAAGGTTTTTTAATGTTGATTTAAAGAACTTCGCTTAGAAACCGTATTCAATCAATGTATACAGTTTTTAAAGACAATTCGCGAACGCAATGAATACTAAACGTTTGACCTTTCTCCCCCCACCTCCTAAAATCACCTCCTCGTAAATTAGAATTCGTTCAAATCAACTTTTCCTTTACACAAAGGATCACGGGTATTAAGCACCAATAAAGCTATAATAATAAAAGTTTTATTCAAACCTAATATTTACGTAAGATTCGAGATCCCGGGGGAGATCGGGGCGAACTTAACAACCGACAGGTTTAATTAGGGAACGAAGCTAATTCCCAAGTTTTGATGAATGCGATTTCACGGATACAACCCCATTTCACCCTCGGCGGGAGTAGCATAATTTGAAATTTTGATTTAAAGCCCTGTTTGGTTAATTGCTGTTAATACTATCTGCCGCCTTAGTTATGGTGACCGGAGTCATCGTAACCCTTTTGTGATTAATAACGAATTGTGTTTGTTGAGTTTTTGATTGGATTCTTCTTGCGTAAATACTCGGCTTTAGGAATGAGATTGCTGTGTAATTGAAGTTCTGCTTGTTGAAGCTGTTCATTAAAGGCAGATGGACGAACGGTTGAATTGAATGGAGATTGAAATGAAGTTGGTGCAGAGAAACTTGTGATTTCACACCTACTTAAAAACGTTTTGTGGGTGCTTTATATTCAGTGATCATAGTAAATACCAAAGTTATTGATACAGATGTAACTTAAAATTAAACTTGTATGGTTGTATATCTATGTAATTTTAGAGGGCTCTAGCAATCATTAAAATAAATAAATGAATAAAAGATGACTTATTTATGCTCAAAAATACCTGTAATTTACTTCCTAATGCGAATAAAATAATATTATGATAAACATCTCTCGTACGTAGGGAGCATCGCGTTCCGCGCGCGTCTCAAATTACCCACTCACCACCACAGATAGGGTCTGTACAGCTAATGCATGATGCAGAGCCACGGAAGACTTAACGCGTTGTCGGAGCTTTGGTCGGCTCAAAGAGCAGTAGAACAGGAAGGAGAATAATTATCCTCCTTCAAAAAAAAACCGTTTATCTTAAAAAAAAAAAATCAGTCTTGAAGATACCTTTTTGTTCTAAACTGTGTTTGTCTTCATGGACAATTTCTGTGTCACAGACCAATGTGACGACTAGCACGATCTGGGACCCTATTCAACGCTCCTTCTTCAAAACAATCCATTACCATCAATAAAACTCTTGACCTTTTCAAAGAATCTATTTCTAGTCGAACAAAATAAATAGAACTCTAGTACCTACAAATGAAGACACATAATTAATTAGCAGCTGGTTTATTTCTAGGTCATTTACGTTTCTCATATAATATACTATTCTAATATAATATACTTAGTATGAATCTTAGATATTATTCAGAAGAGATTAATAGTCTTTTTGGGTTATTGTATTATAATAAATGTAAATGTCCTTTAGTTCTTGTGATTTGTCGGTTTTCTTTGGTTTCTTGCTAAGTGTAAAGTGCATCATTAAAGTAAGTTCTTAACTTATGGATCTTATACGAAACTAGCTTTTACCCACGGTTCTGCTCGCGTTAAAAAGTATTATTATCAATGAAAGAATTCTTTGGGGTTGCCTACATCATAGTAGCTTTTTACATGAAAAGTCCCAATCGGTTTAAAATTGACAAAGTTTCATACAAACTTTCATCTCCTATTATATCCTCTTGGCGGTAGAATTTATCAAAATCCTTTCTTAGCGGGTGCCTACGTCATAACATCTACCTACGTGCGAAACAGCTCGATCCGTCCAGTGGTTTGGGCTGTGCGTTGATAGATCACTATGCCAGTCAGTCAGTCACCTTTGAGTAATATATATTTAGATTTAGTACCAACTCTTTAAAATATTATTTAATAAAAACAACTGTGAATTGTCTGAATTCGTTGAAATGTCCGAGTCTGTGTGAATTTTCCGAGAATAAACTTAATATTTCCCGATTCTATTTTATATTTTGATTCACAGAATTTTATTGTCTTTTCTTTCAATAACTTTATTAATATCTTAATTCCTGCTAAAAGAATTCTAATAATAACTCAGAGATTTGACGTAAAAACACGGTTTGTATTTTTAGACAAGATGGTTGATTAATTTGTGGAATTTTCATTTAGCTAAATGAGTACGTAGTCATGTTTTAGAACGTAGACGTGACGTAAGCTGCGGATTACAAGCGCGGCCGGGCTCCGACTCGAAAAGCAGGAATGGAATGGTTTTTAGTAAGAGTCTGACACTTCCTCTTGCGTCGCTCAAGGTGGGAGAAGTCATTGGATGATGTTTCCTCCTCAAAAAAAAATGTTTTTGAATTAAAATCATAATGTCAAAAATATTCAATAAGAAAGATATCCACTAGCGTGTCAGACTATGTTAAAACAACTCAAGTTTATTAAAAAAGAAACAGTTATGCAAATAAATAACTAAAGGAAAATGAAAAGCAATAAGTTTATTTCCGTACATCCTTAAAATAAGCCCACGATAAGAGTTCAACCCTTCAGCGCAAAACTTATCTTCATTTACACAAAACTGATATAAAATAAAACGAAGAAGCAAAATTACAAAACATAATCTGTTTTCAAAGAAATCAACGTTGTGGCCGGTTAATTATCTAATTTTTGGTTTTCCGAACAAAATTATTATCGAGTTACTCTGTAACGTTTCGGATTTAATTAGGTTTAACTGTGTAAACGGAACTGACAATTATGGGAGTTGAACCCAAGTTTATACGGGTCTAATCGGCGAATGTGAAAATTAAAGTGATTGCTTTCCGATGAGCTCGGCCGTAATTTAATAGTTAAGTTGGCAATTTAAAAAATATATTCGTAAAGTTTGATCGTTTACTTATTTGCGGTTTTTATACAGGTTCCTTTATTAAGATTAAAGATAGGATAGGGAGTCTATTAAAAGAGGGAGTTTTAAATAGCGTGTTAGAGACTTATTGACGTTTTTCCGTTTTATTGGTTGGGTAAATTATTTCATTTCGTTTTCCTGTTATTGTATTTAGTTTCTTATAAGTTTATAATGTTTTATTTTCTCCTCTATTAAATACATGAAACAAGCACATTGTACACTCATCTTTATACCCAATAGAGACAAAGGTATACTTTTAATATCAACTACAGTTAGACAAATATAAAAAACCAAAATCATCTCCAAAGCTACAAAAACTTTGCAATAAAATGAATTAAAAACAGAAAGAGTTACATTAAAATGTCCCCCAGTTACCGTTTAATGCACTTGATCCGTACAAACGAGTTCGTTATTTCAAAGAATAGCTGAATCGCACAAAGTGACGGTGACATGCTTTCCTTCCTGGCGGATTTATTACTGCTGACGCCCATACTCCATACTCGAGGAATACTAAAAGAATTTAAGTATAATGCTCGTCTAGACTTTAACCACGACATCGATTTAATGATTGGTCGTAATATTTTGAAATTATAGAGATATTAAAAGTTGTTTTAAAAAAATATGTGTACATAGTTCAAAACTGTTGGTGTTTTAAATGTATGTTTGATAGAGAGTAGTCATAACATAGGAATATAGTTAACTAATTACACTGTATAATATAATAAAGTAATACCTACGAGTAGATTTTAATTCATATAATATCAGTATCTTAGGACCGAAACAAATGAATAGTGACAATATTATTTTGTAATACACTAATATATTATAATAAAACGTTTTTATTGCCATTGAAATTGAGTGTTAAGTTAAAATCAGACACGAAAACAAAATAAAAATTCGACAACACTTAGCTGAAATCAAAATATCTAATGTCAAGACTAATGTCTTCTTAGAACTACTGGATATTCTATTGTTATTAGTTTTCAAAAGTAATAAAACAAATAATCAGAAAACTTAATTCCATTTTTATCTTTCCACGTTATTCATGGTAATTTTGTGTAAAACTTAAATGCTGTGTGTGACCCAAATTCGAGACAACATGGAGTCATAGCTATCATAAAGCTGATCATAAAAGTTTGGATGCATGAATGAAAATAACATTTAATGCGTTATACGGTACTCCATTGATTTAAGCACTATCTGAACTGCACTACTTCATTTGTGATTCAATTTTGATTTTTATTATTTTGGGTTAAAGTATTAATTGCATTGCTAGATAAAGCCATGCGTTTAAGACGTAAGTCGCGTCATTGTAACAAGCAATCTACTAAATTGGTAGTTTGAGGTTCGAAGGACCAATTTAAACTTTTTATAATTATGCTAATTTTGGTACAATCAATGAGTACAACTGATACTCGTACTCAGGTTTAAAATTTATTATTACCGAATGTAAAATGTATTAATTATAAGCATGTTCAATTTATGAAGTTGCAGAATTTCTCTCGCTCAAACTTATGAAAACATTATTAATCCACGCAGAAAATACTTTTACGTAACCGTTTAAAATAAATACAACGAACAAACTAAACAAACATCGAAACAATAAACCCACGCTAAAATAAAACAAAACATTTTAATAATAACTCATTACAAATAACCCAACTTCCCACCCGATTTTAATCATAAAATTCCATCTGTATGGTTCACCATGAAATATTAAACAAACCCTTGAAACACAAAAGCCTATTACCGTGATACCAAACGGCTTCACCGGTCCGGAACATCTAAAACTGGATTGAAACATTTATCTCTTCATCCTAAAACATTCAGTTTTTCATTCACCATCATTCGTATTTTAAACTGTGACACTTTGCTTTAATAGTTCCCTCTAACGATCCTTGGGTACATAAAAGATAAGATAATACCAGCTATCGAACGATGAACGGAAAATTCCCACAGTATTTGATCGCCGGGGCGCGGATAAAAGGACCACGGTTAAATTTTAAAATTCTCATTTTGGTCCTTTCGAGTCATTGGTCGTTATCACCCCACATGTTAACGTTACCGTGGAAATACATTACAGTAATTTTCTTTTCTGCTTATTTCACGAAATTTGCGATAGTGTACTGGGTATTAGATTTGATTTGCGAAAATAGTTCTTGTTCTTTGCACTTGCGTTGGATGAAAACACTAAAAGAGTTATACTTGGTTTATAAAACATGAGGTAAAGAAGTTGCCATTAACTGTTTTGTTTTAATTAGCATTGTCAACGCCTGTTGTACCTTTTATATACGTAAACGTTTTTGTTACCATTCTTAATTGCAAGAACACATGGCAGTTTTCTTGCTAACATGAGACAGAAATGAATATGTACACCTACATTTCATGTTAAGTAGATATGTATACTAAACAATATACACTTGATTGCACCCCAAACAAATGTTCACATTGAATAATGATATGCGCCTTAATTATAAACATAATCTTAACAGGTGATTCCACATGAATGCCTGTGATTAAAATAATGCATTTGATGTTCTACACCATTGAATAATAAAGATAAGAATTTAAAGACACTATTAAGTCTATACATGATAAGGGATATCCCAATCTGCAAACCTCTTACCCTCAAAAGACTGGCAACTTGCAGCGACAATTCCTTTAGTGTTAGATATAAGAGTCTACACATGGCGATCACCTACCATCGGGTGACATGTCTGCTCATATATCTATTCTATAGAAATATTAAATGTTCATTCGCAACTTCCTACAATAACAACAGTAACACAATCAAACAAATAATTTCCAATAACAGAACAACAATTAGAATAAAATCTCTACATTACGTGCTGAACCGAACTACTCGTTAAGAATAGTTGAGTAAATCCAAATGAAATGAAGGGTAGCTTGTCTAATTACGATGGTATTACGTGTAACGATCTTCAAACACGGAATGGGAACACGCGAGCTTGGCGCATCGGACCACAGAACATTTTGCGAAGAATCGACATGGGTTTAATAATATATTTATATACTAGTAATACTGAATACTGCCTCGTTGGTCGAGTGGTCGCAAATGCGACTGCTCAACAAGGGGTTTCGGGTTCGATTCCCGGGTCGGGCAAGGAACTACTGGGCTTTTTTGGGATTTTCGAAAAAAATCTCGGTGGTAGCACGGAGTCTGGAATAATTGTATCCAGTATATGGCAATAGGCTCACCCCCTATTACATGGAACTTGTAACACAAATGGTGAAAAGTGGGTGTACATTGTATAGCGGTATTACATGCCGTAATGTACATCTCTGCCTATCCCTTCGGGGATAAAAGGTGTGACTTTGTGTATGTAATACTGAATCTTTATTCATTCATAGTTCAAAACATGGGTAGGTATAAAAATATCTTAACTAAGCGACCAAATTTTACAAATGCTTGTACTAAGGAATATTTCTATATATTAGTTAGTGTATGGTCTTTCTCCCTATTTCAGGGGATTTAGGAGTGACGAAAACTGAGTATCTTACGTCTATTTTATTAAGTTCTATTTTAGCACCTCTTCAGATAGAAGGCGTGATGTGTTGACACGGTATTTATGGATAAGAAACGCTGACAAAACTTAATCTTAAAGATAGAGATCTCAACTTTATATCAACTATCAAAAGAGTTATTCTTGGCTGTATAGTTTATTATATCTGCATGCTGATTCAACAACAATTTAATGTGTCAGTGAGTTGAATTCGGCGCCAAAAGTTTATACCTAATCTGTTAATGTTTTATTATAAATTCTTTGTTCCTTTTCGGACTTTATTGGTTTCATGGTCGCACTCGTCTCTAAAGACCATGGAGTTCTGTATTCGGATATCAAGTGGAGTAACTTTGTGATGCTTCTGGTGTATATGGATTACGGGGAGTTGAGGGCCATTTCACACACGTCACACTTTTAACTCCTGAAGGCGAAGGCAGAGGTGCACATTACGGCACGTAACGCCGCTATACTTTGTACAACCACTATTCACCATTTTTGTTATAAGTTCCATATAATAGGGGGTGGACCTATCGCCATTTACTAGGTACAGACTCCGTGCTGTAACTGAGAAATTTTAGATATCGACCCGGGGTCACAGTCGCACTTGCAACCACTCAACTAACGAGGCAGTCACCATTTTACACATACACATATTATTTTCTTATAATGCTTTGAAGTCAATTATATTTAGTTACCCAATCTTTCTTTATTAATATAATAATAGAGTCTATATTCTGTAGGACTGATCAATCTAAATCTATAGATAAAAGATCAACCCACGTCCACGTCAAACAAATTACTTATAGTCCGGATTACTTATAGAAGAAACATGAATATTATAAACAGGAAAAATACAAAAAGAAATAGGTAAATGATAAAAACGGACAAATTCTTTACGGAATTGCAAAAAACCGAGCGATTAAAATAAAATAAAATTATGAAATACTTTTTTTGGAGATCTTCTTTTATGTAAGAATTATTATTATCCAAAAGTTTGTGATACACAGTACATTACATGATCTAATAAGTCTTTGACTGCCAATAAAAAACTGTTGAAGGCAAATCGTCCGCTGACGTCGATCACCGGTGACAACCACACGGCGGCGTTCAATCTGTTAAATTGAGTGAGCAATATAACGCTTTATTTGGATAAAAAACAAACAGTATCCCGTCTTCCAATGTGTTTTAATAATAAGCAAGGCTATTTACCAAATTTCAACCTTTGTCTATTAATTAAACGAAACAGTTTAAAATACTATTGTGATAAAATTACACGTTTAAAATCCTATAAATTATTATCAAAGCATAAAATATGTTCGTAGCGGTATCAACGGAGTATTTCGTCCGGCCATTATATAACGTTCTAAATGAGAACCAAACGTTCCTAGAGGAATATTGTCATTATCACGGAGCTTAGCGAAGTGCGCTCTCATGCACCATATAATATTAATTTTATACTACGTACTAAACCGACCATTTTAGTCTCACAAAGAATGTAGAAAAATTTTAGATTTTACTTTATATACCTTTTTTTAAGAGGGGAAAATCATCCAATAACTTCTCCCGCCTTGGGCGAGGCGAGAGAGGGAGTGTCAGACTCTTACTGACTAAAAATCACCCCGTTCCTACTTCTGCCCTTCGAGCCGGATCCCCGGTAAACCCGCTAGGTAGTCTGCAGCTCTGGACTTTATATACCTACTTCATAATTATTATGTTTTTTAGCGGTAAACGTTTATGTTGTTGTTAAAATATTTTTTCAGTCACTCAAAAAGACTAAAGTTATGTTTTATTCGAAAAATAATTTGAATTCTTTTTCCTAACTAACAGAAATAATTCACTAAGCTAAAAATCGGAACGAAAATATTTCATACCATTTAGAATTTATGTGGTTTTCATAATATTTCATAATATTTCGTGGTTTTAGGTCGTGGTATGAGAAGTTCATGAGTTTAAAAGTTTTATAGTCTAGTAAAAATGTCATAAATCTTGATAAAGTTTATAAAAATTACTGTAGTGATTCTTATTTATACCAATATATTTAGGAATGGTATAACATGACTGCTGTTCTTATATCGGTTGTAAAGAACATGGATAAATAGAAGAATGGCTCCCATAATAGCCGTCATCTTACCACAAATACCAGTATACTTTTTAAATCAAATACAGTTCTACTATTCAGATTCGCAAACCAGGTTTGACTTTATGTCAGTCAGATTTTACGTGGAGCTCTCTTCATTCCGATGTCAGCCTGTCAGCTTAAGCTTGACAACCGTCGCAAACACTATACGCAGGGTTTGTTATGCCACCAAGATGTTACAGTGGTGTTAGGTTATTTTAGAAACTGTAAAGGATAAAAATTCTTGTTGAAATTTGATAGTAAACATTTGATATATGATGAAATTTGAGTTTAATTTTGATTTGGATCAAGTTGAAGTTGAATGCATTTTTTAATATAGGTACAAATTTGGAATAACACATAGAACATTTTTTTCTCCACAGGACCGCGAGCGAAGCCGCTGGCAACTCTAGTACAAAATAACTTTACACGTCCCCCTTTTCCCATTTCTGTTTTTCGTCTCAAAAGACCAAACACACTTCCTTACAAATAGAACATTCCAATATAAATCAAATAGCAATTTGTCGTGCTAAAACATGGTTGTGGGCGTTACTATCGATATTTTGTGAGAAAACTAACGCATGTCCGCTGGTTCACTCGTGCGGTGGTAACAAGGCGCGGAAAAAGCCGCCGTGAAATACAACCAGCCCTTGTTCATGTTTGTGACGCATTTTTTCCTACGGCTGAAATGTATACAGGCTTTATATACGAATAGTGTTTCAATTATGTCTGTTTCAAGTATATTTGTTGTTTTCTGAGCCAAGAAAATGAATACACGGCTGAATTACGAGGAGACGCGTGACCTTTTTTGGAGTCTAGATAAAGGAGAGAGGATTTTAGTACGAAATTTCGATTTTGTTCGCTTCAATTGAATTCGTTTAGACATGCCAATTGGTTGAAACGGTACAGTTGATCTTAATAGAACGAAACACTTTATTTTAGATTCAGTGTAAAACTTTACACTAAGAAGAGAGTTCTAGGAATAATTATTGAAGAAGAAAAAGTAACTCATGTTAACTTATGTGCGTTTGAATCGTTGATATAAAGACGTTATTTGCACTGTATATTGTATACCGACACAGCCATCGAATCGCATGTGTTTGCTTGGCTACTCTTGCGTTAAAAAGTGGGTGCAAATTGAACGTGATGTCGTCGCGTGCAATGTTAGAATGCTGTTCGTTTTTTGTTGGGTAAAAAGAATATACCTATTCACTTATTCTTTGTCCGCTTTTTTTGTTTAACTTGAAGTATGTTGAATACATCTTCCGTTTACATACTTTTTTTTTCATAAGAAGGTTATATTTTTATAACAGCAATCGTGAGACATAGTAAATTAATTAAAAATTACGGTTTAAACACGTAAATTCTAATAAAATAATAATAATAAAAATTCTAATACTTTCGAGTCACAGAGGACTCTTCATCATGAACAACGTACGCAGACGCGGCAACGTCGCCAGCCTGCTAAAACTAGTAAACTTTTCTCCATTAATTTACATGAGTAAACCGTGATTTTTAATTACGTAAGAAGGTTCTACAATCATAATGTTCTGAAATATTCAATAAAATGAAAGTAGCTCTTAACCAAACTTTCAGCAACTGAGTCACGCAGTAAGCTAAGAGGTCACCTTTGTCTGACCTCATAGCACTAGAGAGATTAAAGAAAAAAAAGTGTCCGTCAAAAAATCAACACTCCAATATAATATTCTAGTCTTATCCAGCAGTTATACCACCTTTATCTCTTACATTGTTTACAACGTACCATTTAATTCCTACAATGTTATAATTGAAACACGCGCGCGAAACGCCGCCTGCATTCATAATATGTTTTAAACGGTCAAACTCAAGGTTTTTTTTTCCGAATAATAAAACCTTTTTAATGTAAAAAGTTTTAAGAATGTATATCGCTTTTCTGGATATAACTTTTTTTTGGAGATTCCATTTTTAATTTTAGATTAAGGCCGCCTTATTTATGTCGTTCAGCGACTTCGGAGGTCGCTTATTGTTTTTTCTTTTTTTATTGGCAGATAGAAGTTTTGTGTATCTCGTTAAATAAAATGAGCCTTCGTGTAGGACGTGGCTGTTTTAAGATATGCTGTTCTCTTTCTATGACGCAGTTTGTAGTCACAAATAAGTATATATTTTTACAATTCGCTCTAAGATTTTTAGATAATCTGGTATGGAATAAGTCGGTAAACGAGCAGACGGTTCACCTGATGGTAAGAAATCGCCGCCGCCCGTGGACACTTGAAATACCAGAGGCGTTACAATTGCGTTGCCGGCCTTTTGGGGTTTAAAATTTTGAGGGTTGTAGGGAAATCTGGGAATTGGGTAAGAATATACTAGTTTTAATTGGATCATATTTGCAGAGGGGATGGAAAAAACTATCAAAATATTTTACCTGTGAACTTACTATGGATTCGGATGAACCAAAACCTTCTAAATTGCCTTCTCCAATCTCCGTGTGTCAAGAGTACAGATTATATGGGAAACCCTCTATTTTACGCGAGGCCTATTAATAACTAACTATTACAGGCTGTTGAAATTGATAATATATTATTTCAAATCAATAAACAACTGTTCATATACCAAATTAGTTCCGAATATAATTTCCATTACCTATTTTAACAAAACAAGGCTACAACATTGACGTACCTACCACTAAAATAAATGTAAACGCCCCAAACCTTTTAAATGTATTTGCATACATTTGTGTTCGTATAATATTGTGTAGTACGTATTTTATACCTGAATATATTACCTGTAATTTACCATTTTCATAACGTAATATCGCACCTTTAATACCAGAAGGGGTATGCAGCACAAACACCTATTTTCACCAGTGATTTAAGTTCTATGTGATATCATTATGGGCTCAGTTTATTTTCGTACACGGGGCTTAATTCCATATTCCATGCTATTACTGAAATTGAAAATATCATAACAAAATCTGATGCTACCTTGGTATGAGACCTCCTTGCTGGATCTTATTCAATGAGGCTCTTGGCAGTATGAAAATATAATTTGTATGTTTTATTATGTTCATGTGAACTGTTTTGATATTATTATCATGACTGTTTCTGAAAATGAACTCATTAATAGTAGTCAAATTACCGAAATATTCCAGTTATAAGAAATAATTAATTTCCTAGAAGGGTGGAGTTAAGTTGTAGAGTGGTTAAGTAACATGAACTATTATTCATCTGGAATCAGTTCTAAATTAGGATTTGTATAATATTCTAACATTCTTATAAATCTAAAAAATTCAGAATCTGGTCCTTACAAAACACAAAAGGACCAAAATTAAAAAGCACAAAGAACATAGTAAAAACTAATTATCGATCGATAGAACCGACCCACATCGAAAGTTCGAGAACCAATAGAGTGCCATCGAAGCAAATGCAAAACTTGGCGAAGGTAGAACAAAAAGAAAACAGTACATGAGTGTTTGACGTGTTTTCCAATACCGAAGAGGAACTTAGTTCCCGAACTCAGCCCGGTCCGGCAAAAACGTCCAGAAGTTTTTAATTTAAGTTTAAGCACAGATTTTGTAGTCTTACTCACTTTAATGTAAACATTATTTTCTAGTGGAATTAGTTGTTCGTGTCGTTAAAAGTTGAGCCCCATGTCGTAGGCGGGCTCTTAAGGTTTTTAATTCCTTGTTTTATATTTTTGATTCGCTGATACGATTTTTACTTTGTAAATAAGTGTTTAGCGAGCAAATTTCTTGGTAATTACGCTATGAAGTGTTAATAAACTGGTGGAGTGTTTAATAGAAGCGTTAATACCGGAGTTAATTGCTAATATTACATACACTTTGAATAAATAAACACAGATTAATGTTTAGTTTAGAACGTACGTCCAAAAACCAAATCTATTATCATATACATAAGCTACAATATTCCAAAACAGCATTAACGTCAAATAACAAACATTAAATTATCAAATTCTATCCAGCAATGAAACTGGCCAGTGAGCAATCAATTACTTCGCTACACTAATAACTCAGTCGCGAACCATACGTGAAATATTACCATACGATAAATTTCAAAAAGACCATTCAAGTTATCTGTGTTGAGAGCTAATATCAGTATATCACGTAAAAAGAAATATGGAACTACAAACAATGGAACTAGATAGAATAGAACCCCTAGAGTTTCAACTTCCGAGCGTACTTCAAAAAAATGTATAGAAAAAAAATGTAGGTTTTTGATAGAGCCTGCTTGAATGTTATTGGGAATATATGGAGTGTAAGTTTATTTATACGTCTTTGCAGATGATGGCCCTTTTTTGTTGTAGTACTGGTAGAAATGTTTGTGGGTTTATTTTTTTGTATTATAAACTTTAGGGACTTTGTAATAGAGTTTTAAGTGTGATAATGCTAATGTTGGGAATCACACTAATAATATAAATGTGAAAGTTTATTTCTTTGGTTGTTTGTCCTTCAATTACGCTGAAACTACTGAATGGGTTTAGATGAAATACAGTATAGAGACAGGGTATGAGCTGACTTGAGTAATAAGATTCGGGAACAAGGGCAAACCCGCTAGAAGATACTAGTGATTTTTATTTTGACTCAATACTATGTCATATAATTATAAAAATACTATATTTAAAATGTAAAAATATGATTTTTAATCCAAACAGTGAGTACTTATCAGACAGAAAAGTTTTAGTTAGTAAAATATTAATAGCTATAAGAAGACATGCCTTGTTAAGGTTCTTTAGTGCAGGTTTCAAACGAAACACTATTACTAAGGCTTCTCTGTCAGTTGTCACAGCAGGATTATGCACCTGTCTGTCAGAGGATTTAGGTATCTTTAGAGCCATAATAGTGAAATATGTACTTTATATTAAACCTGTGAAGGTTGAGATTTTAAAGGGCACACCTCTGAATCTGTAAATAAAGATAGTTTCTTTATTTAAATGAGTGTCCTTAGAGTAACTTCTCTGGTGTTGCTGGTGTTCATAGGTAGTATTTGTCACTATGATTACACTTTATTTACAACTTAAAAATACCAAAAAAGGAATAAAAACTAACTAAAACTAAAATAAAGAAAAAAATTATCATCAGGCGTCGAAGTACTCGTCCGGATCGCTTTTACTGGGGAACGTTCCACTTATCACTTAGTTCAAAAATCTTATACAGCAGGTATTGTAATGACTTCAAAGAAATCTAAAGATTTTTTAGCCACTAGTAACTAAAAAACTTTTATTTTACTTTATATTCTAAAAACAAATGTAAAGGTCACTACTAAGAAATACATAGAACAATATTTTTAAAATAGTCGTGTAAAAATATCACACTATATTTTTTCAAAATTCTCATATTAAGCTTAGTGTATAGTGTCTGGCCACATTATTAGACGCACCTAAATTTTTTAATAGATAATTATTTACAAGTTTCGAGATCCCAATAGGGCCAACGTGATGTTTTTATTTTGAAAACCTTCCTTGATAAAAGGACTAACCTCAACAAAAATATTTTTCAATTAGAACCATTACTTTCAGAGATAAACGCGTTAAAACAAATTAAGTTTTCCATTTTATAATATGTAATACAGATAAAGGAATTAAATCAACACTACACAATTATATAATTAAAATCTAAAAATTACAATAAAATTTCTCAATAAATATATTTATGTAACACTCATAATTATAATTAAACAGAAAATATGCAACGTCACGCTTTTTATCCCCGAAGGTAGACGTGCACATTACGGCACGTAATGCTGCTATACAATGTACACCCACTTTTCACCATCTGTGTTATAAGTCCCATGTAATAAGGGGTGAACCTATTGCCATTTTCCGGGCACAATTCATGGAAAACCGAAAAAAGCTCAGTAATACGTTGTCCGACCCAGGAATCGAACCCGAGATCCTTTTCCGGAAATCACACTTGCAACCACTCGACCAACGAGGCAGTCAGCAAACTCATCAAAATATATTATTCCAAATTGAACAAAAAGCCAGAGTGCGTCCAATAATATGGCCAGGCACTGTAACATCGTATACGTTTTGCTAACAAAATAAACAGGGAGAGTGAAGATCTTAGCCTGTCAAGATATTTATCTTAGACAGCCCTAAATGGACTTATATTTCAGAATATTCTACAAAGGACTGCCTTAGATTAAGACTAATATGTTACACTTTTTATGCCCGCGATTGTCTGTCGTAAAGCTACATATTGTGTTATTATTTAATTTTATTAGAGCTATTATATTTGGGTCTAATAGGATGACTTTTTTCTAGTAGCTCATTTTGTTTTGTAAATCAAATTGTTCTTTAATTTTTTGAGTCTATTATTAAGGACTTGTTTAGAAACATAATAGAATTTGAGTAAATCTACGTATTTACATTTTCTATATCAACCGTATAAAAATTGGGCCCAAACCTTCAATGATCCCCAAATAATTTGGTTTCATCGTAACATAATCAGAAAAACATTACGGTTTTGTACCGATTCGTTCAAATTTTCATTGGAAACACTTTTTATTAATTTAATTTCCTTTTGTAAAATCGACGAATAATGGGCGAAGTGGCACAGAAACCTGTCCACTCATAAAAGCCATTTTACGAGCCATTTTGGACCACAAAATGGTCGTTTGCAGGGTACAATGTGTTTTCAGAATCACGTCACCGTCTGAAAGCTATTAAAAATAAATATTATGTTGTTTTTTGGGTTAAAATGATGAGTATGTACTGGTGTAACGTAATTGGTTGGATGTTGGAAACTGTCGCAAGACGGGCTTTGACCACTGAATTATTCAAAGTATATTAACTCTTCCACTCCGTGCTAGTATGTTAACGACCTCCGCCAAACTCGAGCTAAGCACATTATGCTGGCTCGTAATCAACTAGGTATTCTGCGAGAATTAAACAATAGCTTTTTGAAATACCTATCGGAATTCTGGTCGACGTTCTTTGCAAGGCTTCGGATTAATCAAAACATAATAGGACAATACGTTTTACAGTTCTGCGAACTCACAATTTGAGGGGCAAAACTAATTGTTGTTTTAGTAGGGCATTAAATAGGAATGATTTTCTTCGAAAGGGGTATCTAGGTAAAGGTGTAAAGTGGAGCGCTAGGAAAACAATGTAAAGCTACGAATTAGAATATTCAAGTAGGTGACATAAATAATACTTTGTGCTACTCAAGTATCTAATGAATTAGAAATTCTCTGATATATTTTCTCACTCAGAACATTTGCGTCCAAAAATTTGTTAAAAAATGTTATTCTAAAATTACTAAAGTGTCAATTCTTAGAGGCCGAAAATATTATATAGAAACTCAAGCAATAAAACTTTAAATCTATGCATTGCTTTCAAGATAGGTGTAGACTGTAGAGAGCGCGTCACTTCATTCATAACACCAACGATCTCGCTTTTAGCATTTTTGTACTGCAGAATCGAATTTGCAGGCGCCGAGTGGCATATCTCGGTAAAGCTCACACAATATGAGACTCGTTTCAATGTTTTAACGTAATTAATGACTGACTGTGTTTTAGCCATTTTGAAATTCGTATGAGAGCTTCCTCGTATTAGAGAACTGGAATTTGCGATGGCTTTTCCCGGAATTTTTGCTCTTTTTGATTTTATTTTCGGCTTTCGTAATACAGTGTGCGGAGGTGATATATTTTTGGAGATAAAGCTGCATTAGGGGTTTTGGGAGCTTTGTGAGTTGTGTAGCTCAGTTGCGGACGTAAAAATGTATGTAAGTAAGTATCTTTTAGTGTAATGATGAGATGTTTCACGTAAAACAATTTCTATCCTGTATTTTTCAGATGGGGCCCAGTAGGGCTGATGCCTGATCCGGAGCTGCGGAGCAGGAGTAGGAACGGGGTGGTTTTTAGTCAAAAAGAGTCTGACACTCCCTCTCGCCTCACCAAAGGCGGAAGAAGGCATTGGATGATTTTTCCCCTTCAAAAAAAAGCTGTATATTTTAAGTATGGAAATGGAAGTGAATCTAATACAAAAACTAATAGTAACCACCAATGACTGGAATTCTTTAACCACTTTTTGAAAATTTCAAAACAATTAAAGACATTTCTTTGTACCAAAAGACCAAAACTAAGCTAGTAGTTATATGATGTTCAATGCATATGACGTTCAGCCTCATGACGGTAAATTAGTTTTGTGGTTGAAGGCTAGTTTCGGCGTCCCATTTCTACGCTCTTTGATTGATTAAGCTAGCCAGTCACACTTTGGACATGAAGCTTATAATTTAGTTCAAATTGTAGTAGAGTTAAAATTTTAGATTTATTATTATTCAAATTAAAAACAGCATGCTGAGAATTATAATGAGATGATTGAAAATTTCACATCACAGACATTAACAGCCTATACTGACCAAAGGTCTCTTCTCGCACAGAGAAGATTTGAGCATTAATCACCACGCTTGCTCATAGCAGTCTGGTGAGAATTTAATCACTCCTTATATTAACATCTCGGCCACTTGTTCAGCAGTTACACTTAGATAGGTCGAGTGACTAAGGGCCTACATTTCTAAAGAAAAAATATGGCAGAACTATATTTATATTACGGCCTATTAATTAATCAACAAAAAGAGTCTATTTCGGTACCACAGTCGGAATAAGTGCGTGTAAAACGTACAATGAACCAACGTAAAGGAATCAAAGTGATGTTAATAATAAAATCAAAATGGCTTGATTACGAATTCAAAACTAATTTATTCATGAAATCGTCTGTATAATTGCGGTCTAAACTCCGTTCCTAATTGCTCCTTTGTAAGCGCACCGAGAAGCCAACATTCCGTCTTTAAGTGTATGAAACACATTTAGATGTTAATTGGCAGTCGTCAAAATATATTTGAAAATAGTCGTCATTACTTTTTGAGTAATCATTTTATTGTGGTTATTGGAAAATATTGTTTCGATTAATTAATATTTGGTGTACTTTGTGGTAAAGATAAAATAATGAGACTGTAGATGGTTAAAGTCTCATATATCCCATCAATAACATATGTAAATGTAAATAAGAGAGCTAGTTCAATACAAAAACTATGTTTAGCTGCGGGCTTCGTCGCTAAAATAATGGAAATCTAAACGAGTGCCACGTTCTGTACAAAATCGAAATATGTATTTTTTATAGGAACAAAACGACACTATCACTATAAAATATTATAATAACTATCGTGAGACATACTAAATTAACTAAAAATCACAGACAATAAAATACATACCAGTACATTGCCACGACATAGTTTTTAATCCACGCCTCGTCTTTTTAAGTCTTACGACTTTTCTTCTATTAAAAGTATTTCTATCATAATAAAAACATCTCTCAAATGCCTTATCCATGCTTAGACGTTGTTTTAATACAATTTCACTAAAAAATGAAACAAATTTATCTAAAAAGCTGTGATTCTATGACTTTTATACAATTTAGAGGTTGATTACTTGTTGTCTAAGTAGAGTGGGTACTAGACAAAAATTTCATTTCATAAATGGATTGCTTGACGAGCATTACTAATTGTAAATTTTTACGCTTTACCATGTGAAGTGTGAAAAAAGTAATTTCAGTAAGGTTGTCATTGAAAGGTTGAATATTTAAACAGAGGTGAATCTCAGTGTTCTCTAAACACAAGACTGTCACCTATTAAGAATTTCAAAATCTAAAAGCTAAACATTAATTTATCTGACTTGAGATAGGCATAGTCAGTGTATGAACTTGACATTTGAACACTGTTTTAGAGTGATTTTCCACCAGATGTACGATGTAGCTATACTACGAATATGTATACTTATGTGATAGCTAAGCTGTAGAACTACGTGACTGTTTCCACTGATACTAAGTGATGTACCCGTGCGAGTAAGATGGGCTACGAAGATGCGCCGCCGCAATATAGCTGTGCGAGGAAGATACGCAGCTCGAGTATTAAATTTGTCGATAGTAAGGAAGCCATTCATAGCACACATTTATAGCACATAGCATAGCTGCTGAGTCCGTGTCCACCAGTGCTAAGCTATATTATATACCAATGAATTATTATGAGGAGTGGAAGTCAAAAGTATTTATAGTAATGTAACATAGCACATCTCTGGTGAAAAAGCACCCATATGGAATGGAAATGTAAATGTTAATAAAATTCATTAGCTTCACATTCGCTTTCAATTTGGTTTAGTGCCATTTGTTAGGGGGATTGTCCCAATTAATTCTGTTATAGGATCACATTTTCCAAAACGACAAATAGAACTTCAATCAACACATTGAACGCCGTGGTGGTCACCGGTGACCGACGTTAGCGGAGGACTTGCCTTCAACAGTTTTCTATTGGCAGTCAGACTTAAAAATCTTCTAATTTTCTATGTACACGAGACGATTAAAAATGTTTGACAACAAAATTCTAGTTTCTAAATCATTAGCATACTTTCTATGTTAATGTTTTTTAGTCAAATTATTCTCCAAACTTCACAGCCGTGATCCAGGACTGACCAAATTATTCACTCGGTTAACTTTGTAAAGAGGTCGACAATTTTCACCAGTTGACAGTACCTACATTAAATTGTAGGTCTTAATGGACTTCGGAGCTGGAATTTCCAACATTCTCTTTAATAATGTGTGTAAAATTGGTGTTTTTCTGAACTTTTTTGGACGATGACAACGTTTCGTTGAGTCCGTTACTATGAATGACAGCCTAGGTGACTTTATACAAAGTTCTTCTAATTTTTAAAATATCACGTTTTACATTATAACTTTTGACGTAATTGGCTTTTAATATATTATACAAGTAAATGCCCCTGAAGTGAACGTCCAAGTGGCACCAGGTTATCGTTACGGTTCCAACCATTATAAAAAAAATCTAAGTATAACAGTTTTTAAATTACAGTGACTTATGTGTTATCTACGAAAAGTACACCCTGTGCCAGTCTTTTGACTCTAGTTGCTACAAATCTTTATTTTTCCCAGATCACCTGATGTCACTTAGACGTCGACTTCAGGGTCACCTTTGTATAGAGTTAATAACCCAACGCAGTCATTGCGGATAACACATAAAATCGAACTACAATAATTCTTCCATGCTTTCAACGTATAGTAACTTAAAAAAGTAAGGTAATTCAACACTTCACATGCACTTTCAACAAAACTCTTTGAATACTTAACACCAAATGAATAGCCAAGTAATTGCAACAAGCACAAAAAAGGAATATTCTTAATTACACTACATGTTTAGCTCTTACTTTTACACGTACTCTTGACCTAATCAGATCACTAATATAATTAAACTTTCTAGTTTAAAAAGGTATCGCAAGCATTTTGCTAATAAACAGCCTACTTCTATCAAAGGCTTTTATCTAAAGAGCACTGCAGATAAAGAAATCGATCAAACATCATGTATTAAAGGCACTTGTTTGTCGCGAAGCAATAAAGCCTTCGCGTCTGAAACCGTAGCAAATGAACTTTTTAATTACACTTCCTCCTCAATTTCGTTGGTGTTTCGTATTGACGTACAAAACCCGCAATGGAAATTGAATTTTGAGGAATTGGATATTTAAAAGAATTGAGGGGTGAATTCAAATTCAAAGTACTTTATTTGGAAATTAAACTTTTCGCGTGCATATGGAACAAAATATATGTATACATTGATATCATACGTGTATACGATGTTTGCACAGCAATATTACATATTTGAAAAGACCTTTCATGCATATAAAATATCTTTGACATTAATTGTACTTACCACAGCTTGTATGCAGGTACATATATGGAGCACGAAGTTCCATGACAACACAGGTCATCTGATGACTTCTGCTGACTTCTGCTTACCAAAGTATTGCTGATATTTAAACACTCAATTACCCTCCTTTCCAATCTTCCCATTTCCCGATTCCCCAACAACTCTTAAATTCTTAACCCGCAAAATGCTGGCAACGCACTTGTAACGCCTCTGGTGTTTCGAGTGTCCATGAGTGGCGGCGATTGCTTACCATCAGGAGATCCGTCTGCTCGTTTGCTGCTGGCTATTTATGCCATTAAAACTCAAAAAGTTAGAGGTAGATACATTTTGAACTCAACAACCATCTAAAGTCAGTATAAAAAGTTTAATAAATAAAATATATTTGCCTAATAGACTTGGCGATAATCTTCAAAGTGAATTTGAAAATATAATTTGTCATCGTCATACGAGGAAGAATGCTTTCAGCTTTAAATTTCTTTTTTACTGGGAACAATAATGAAAACCAACATATTTATTCTTTGAATCCATACCTTAGCAACAGATTCTGAGAACGCAACATAAAAGCGATACGCAGGTAGGTAGCTACTCACTTGTCACTTTCATATACTTCTTCCTAGAATTAATTTTCTTGAGCATTCTTGTTTTTCCAAAGATTGTAAATAGGATGATATATTACCATGTTTTGTACAAAGTACCTGTACTCACGCATAATAGAGACACTATTACCTAGTTCTAATTTAACGGGAGTCGAAGTTTCTGCTAAGAAAATAGGTTCAATCTAATAAAATCTTTCAGTTATGATGCCGTCAAAAAGTACAATTTTTTAGATTGATCACCTGATGATAACGATCGCCGCCGGGCGGCGACGATTGCTGTTTGCGATTGGCGATTGGTCTTTCGGTGTCTATGGGCATGGACACCGAAATACCAAAGGCGTTACAAGTGCGTTGCCGACCTTATTGGGGGTTAGGAATTATGGGATTGTTGGGAATCGGGGATTAAGATGATTGGGATAAGTGGGTCTCCGGTAACGTCACTCACAAGATGAAACACGACGCAAGCGTTGTTTCACGTCGGTTTTCTGCGAGGCCGTGGTATCACACCCGTGGTAACACCCTATAATATTTATTTAATTTAATTTTTATTCGAATCCACCGAGAGCGTATTCTTGTTTTACACTTATAAAATACTATGTTTGCTGCAGTTATTTTTTTGCCTGTTACAAAAACAACAGCATCTCTGAAGTTAGTTAACTAATAGTTATGTTCCTTTGAATTTTTTGCTCGAAATGTGATTATTACGTTTTCGTATGAGGTTTTAAATCAGTTTTCAAATAAAACAAACATTGACATATATATAATTTGTATTAAATCAACAGTATCTTAGTCTTTACATTCTTTGGCATAGTCATTAGCTCGTTAGGTACAATTAACTATTTTTTTCATTTAAATTCACAATTTCATCCGACTTTATCGAATACATCTACCTATTTATAATTTATCAATTATTTTATAATTTATACAATTTTTTATTTTATATTTATAATTTATTGCACCTAGGTGTTGTTTGCCCAAACAATTATATGCAGTAATAGTAAAAATTGGCACACTTGTAGACTGCCTGCTGAGCCCGGTGATGTAACTGTAACAATCGATATAAACATAGTTTTAATATTGATTGTATTGTTATTCGTGTTTTCAATGTGTATTCCTTGTTGGAGACCCTTATAATAAATAAATAAATAAACATAATATTAATGTCACATCATGAATGTCAACAATAGCTCGTGACATTATGACAATACACAACTGTATAAATCTCCTCTGTAAAAGATAAACGCTTGGGAAGCGGGTTGAAATTTTACCGTGATATTATGATCGATAGAACCGAACATGGTTTAATTAAAAAAAATGAGTTCGCAGCTTTGATAAACGGAATAATTATATTATTAAAACTTTTTTAATATCAGTAAGATCCGGTTTCTTTCACACTAGGGGTAAATTTGACCCAAATTTTATAACCAATCAAGAAACAAGCATGTATTAGTTTTTCATTGGTGTAAAAGTCAAAGTTACGCCACAGGATCAAAGAATCACAATCTTACGGTATGGAAAAATTCTATCTAGCAGTTTGAGTTTCGGTTAGTGTACTTAGTAGGATCCCGAAGTAAATACATTGATGTAAGCAATATCAAGGGTACCTACCCTTGATATGTACCGTATATCCCTTTGAAAGTTTCCACTAATTTAATTTACACCCTAAAGGTTTATGTACAATTCTACATGAGGATAAGGATACGGATACTTCCTATATACAAGTACATGGATCTTCCTATATATGTATCTCTTATGTATCAACGTATTGCTTCTGATTTCGATTACGTCAATACATCTTTAATTCTTAAGGAATACAATGTAAAATGATCTCTCCGTATAATAAACTTCAAATAAATTCCAAGAATGTACAAAATTCATATAAGCATGCGTTAAAGCTTGCCAGTCCGCGTTTCCTGCAATAAACGCTCAACGTGTGCCAAAGATAAATTTATTATCTACCAACAAACGCCTCAGTGTTGCCCTCAGAGGAAATTGTCTGGGCAAATGAGACGGGAGGCAATAACTCATTGAGCCCTCAACGCCCTCTTTGGCAGTCTTTGGTTCTTGTAATCTTATTAGCCAAGCTTCCTCTTCACGGATATTAAAGATATGCGGGCGTGTTAGGTGTTGTGCCGTTTTTAGAATTCTATGTACCTACTTTGAGAAATTTTGCCATTTCCTGCTCAGAGTGGCGGTTCTCGGAAATTTTGTGGCTGATTCGCATTTTGAGTGAAGGTCGTCTGCTTCTTGATTTTTAATGCAGGTTCAGATTTATAAATACATTGAAGGCAAGCTCCATTTAGACATTCTTATAGAATCAATTCACATTTCCAGTATTTGTAGAGATATCCTTTGAGATAAAGATAATTAATTGAATGGCCACAAAACTACAGTAACAGCATATTAACTAGAGATAATTTCCCAAATATTAATGAAGTTTGCTAAGATATTAGCTATAAACGTTCATCAGAAACTATAATTTCAAGAGCCCAAATATATTGGCTCTCACCGACATATATTCGTAACTATAAACGCTTCGTATAATGACAGGCCTTTAATGTGTTTGCCGATATAATCGATTTCAATATGGAAGGTAATGGTCTAATTAAACCGTTTATACAATTGTGGAGAAACGCTTTGTACAATATATTGGTAAATTTGGAATATGACGTGATTTGTGATGTAGGCTCTTAGTCTATTGTAGCGATCAAATTAAATATGAATGATATTGATGCAGTATTTAGTGATGTAGTTTCTAGGGAAGTGTTAAAGTCAATTATTTATACAATCTAAGAGAATTTTCATGGTCTACAAATATACAAAATACAAGAGATGGTAGCATATCATGTAGAATGAGTACAAGCAGGTGATCAAAGCATTTAAGCTTCCTTCCATATAGAAGATGTTCCCAACAGTACTTAGAACTTGCTTCCATATGACGATGATACTCAGATTTAATAATACGCGAACATTATGGGCCGTCATGAAAATTGCAATTATGCTCGAAGGGAATCTACGAACAAGCCCTTCGTCAGAACATCGTAATGAATAAATTTCCTGAAAGCTGTTGGGTGCTTTACATAATTTCACATTATGAATCTACCCTTGAGATTACTGAAATCCAGAATCCTATGAAAGGTGTAATTCTAGTTGCGGAAATTTATGCTGTTTATGTAATTGGAGTGAAAAGTTACGGGTTTAAATGCACTTCAGTCATAAAAGTTTTATTTTATCTGAGTTTATACCTATAACGAAAGGAAAAAAATAGTCCAAATGATATAATTTCAAAAGTATCGAATAATGAGCAAAATAAAATACACAGATTGTATGAAATCAGTTACCAATCAAAATGCAACTCACCTCTCTCAATCTTAGGGTGGCTATTCCCTGAATACAATGCAACTGCTGCATCATCTTTGTAAAGGTCTCCAATTTTGGCTTGACAGCGCAGTATAGGAGCGCCACGTTCATAGTGAGCTGGCCACAGCTGTATACTGCTGTAAATCTCGGAGCGGAAGAGTCCCTCCGGCGCTGGGTGGACCTGGTGAGCGTCTATATCATGCTAAAATAAAAAAAATACAAGTTATTTATTTATTATCACGTATTGGAACGTATATGTGAATATACGAGTGGAGTTAAGGGTTTGCGTTTTTGTTGTATAAAAAGATTTCATATTTTTCTTTTCAAATTTCCCTGATTTTCCTAGATTTCATTTCTGAAGTATCAAACTCAAGCGTTCAGAATCATAAAATTTTGAATATGTAACGATAGGGAAGTTTTCTCCGTGAAAATTTCAGCATAAATACATGAATATCGAGTCGAAAGATACTTTGGAATACACTAAATAATTCAACGAAGTTTTCTGTGCACCAGTACTCTCGCTTCGTTACAATGTCGATAAGCTTTACAACTTTATCGTGACTACGTCGGCTCCATACGTGGGTAACATTACGAAAATGATACAATGTGAAAACAGCTACCAACTTTTACTTTAACAAATCAGCTTATCAAACGAAATAACGTAAGCACATGAGTCAAACAAACAAATCCGCACTGTATGCATATTCATATAAAGTTAAAATTTCCATAATAGCGGCCAATGCAGATGTGATTAAATCTGAAGAGCCCTCGTGCCAGACGGAGCTGCTTAACGTAGGAAAATTGCAAATATCAACACAACAAACAATGAGTCAACAGTTGTTGTGTTCGCGCCGCAACGAATTCAAGCGACTGTTAACGGGTTGCTGACATTCGGGACTTTGTTCTGGCCGGGCCCGCTGTATGAGTTTTGTTAATGACCAAAACTTTTAACTTTAGCCGCGGTTTGTATTCAAAGTCATAATTAATTACACAGATGTAAATATTTGGACGAAGGAGAAAATTGTGTCAATATTATTGTGTTACAATGAGGTCAAGACTCCGTATTCTGTACCCTTAGTACGATCAAAACGAGAGCGTGTTCGGTGCTATCATTGGTCAGATTAATACTAGAATAGTATAGAATAGTCATACTAGAATTCAACACTCTCTAGTCATTCTCTCCAAAAGGTAGGCAGCACTTTTGTACCAGTATATTTTTTCCTCCCAACCGTCATAGAAAATGTAGCTAATTGGTTAGCACTTCTGTTCACTGTTAATATTGATACAAGTTTCTACCAAAAAACTTATCTTAGGTATTAACAATATTTGCCATAACTATTAATTACAAGTATTATACTCCATTTCTGCCCAATAAGATAATTCCGTGTGTTTTCACAGACGAGAGAATTCATACAAGCGGCACAAAACAAATATTTTGATTAAACAAATTTTATTCCGCTATAATGAGTTGTGGTGAGCAGTTTTAATGTTTAATTCTATGTTAATTGAGTTGCAAGCTAAAATATGTTTGTTCAGCTTTTTTGAAATACCATTATTACTTTGGTCACTTCTACTTTTGCTCGAAATGAGGGTTTCCGCAGTTAAATTGTGTTTGTTTATTGATATCATGTTTATGTCTTTTTGGCTGTGTCTCACACGTTTATAAAGTGTAAAGTCTGTGCTTTAGGTGCAATTCGTAATTGTCATATCTAAACTATTTCATTACTATTGTGAAAATGCAATTTAAAAGAAGAATACTAATGGTACTATTTTTTTTTACGTAACTACAGCAAAGAGAATCACGATAATATTCGAGACATTGGCAAAATTAACTCAAATAATTACAGACTCTATTCAAAATAACATCTCGGTAGATCACAAGAAAATGATTCAGTGGAACTTTACCGAAACCCATCGCACCGTTTAAAATCTCCCACTAAAATCATAATATCGTCACTAAACTAGTTTGTTCAGTAGCGACCGAACAATAGCAAGAGACCGCGTCCCAGATACTGGAAATCTGAAATCTCAAAAGCATTCGCGGTGGGATCCTCGAAATGTGAAACTGTGAAGGCATTAAAACTTACCACTATAGAATTTGAGTTGGAACAACTGTAGCTTTCGCCAAGTTATTTTAAGTTAAAACTCTTGGAGGACGCTACTGGAAGCAGGAACGGATTTTGTAAACGGATTTGTGAGCTAGACGATGGGTTGCCAGCTTGTCTACTAGTAACAAGTTTGTCTAAAGTACCTTCGCAAACGTTTGACTTAAATAAGCTGAGCATTTTTCTTGTTTGACTAGTTTAGAACTTATATTTCACAGTGCTATCTAAATATCTATCTAAGTGATATGCAAAAAGAGTCTATTTTTGTAAATCATCAAAAAATAAATGAAATAGAAATAGTCCAGATCTTTCTATTACTCAAAATACATCGTGTTCGAACTTGTAGGACCGTTTGAACTAGCGATGCCAACACAATCCTAACCGTAACCTCAAAACATCCTTCATAAAGTATGCAGATATTGTGTTTGGCTGAGGAGTTGTTTATGGCAATAAATTGGGTTCCAACGAAGCTATAAATACGAGACTGGATATTGCCAGGAATGTTTAGGATAAAGCATTTGTGGTAGTATCTCCAGTCTTGGCTGAACCCGCAAATTTCCGGCCTCGATGCCTAAATCTATTAAACGAGACATAGAAGGTTGATAGTGAATTCGATTTGTTACATTGCTAAGCTGGTCCGTTCTGTGAACCTTCAACGTAGGTTTGGGTCAGTTGAGTCTTTGCCAGTATCTAATTTGAATATACATGGTGCGTCTGCGTGACCCATTAAGGGTGATACGATTTTCTTGACCCTCTGTCTAACTTTTGGGCTTCCAAGCACCCGTGACGAAGAATGGGTGAAACGGGATCGATGACGTTACGTGGTCTTTAAGCTACCTATGTTATGTTTTGATACGGTTATGCTAGTAAGGGTTTATACGCCAATAGATTGAGTAACGTGGGTTACGGTGTGGCTTAGTTTGAAACTATTTTAAATTAGTATTTTTAACTTTTGAAATTGAATCTTTTAAATCCATCTTTTTTTAATGAAATTAGTTAAACTTTTTAATTTGATTTAGTGTAATCAATAGATTCGATTTCGAAGTTCATTTTCTGATTGACAACTTTTGAAATAGAATTACATAAGATTTTTTAATTAAACTTTCTGATCTTTAGACTTTTCTAGGACTAACTTAATCGATTATCATCTATTCTTCTCTATAATGAGAGATGTGTAATTTATCGTATTTAACTTACACTAATGTATCATAATATATTACTATTGTCTTAAAATCACGTTCAAATTATTGCAGTACCTATTAATAAAGAATAGTTTATCGATCACCGTAAAAAGACATGTTCCATAATCGACACTTTCTCCTGAATACCTTCTTCGAAATCGATTCCTATGCCTAAGAACGATTTATTTTGTTACCATACAAAACTTTTCACTGGCGGACGGAACACTTTTTCTAAAAGGGAAACTCGTGCCTTTAGATCAATTTATATCACTTAGCGCCCCGTCCTCATCTATTTTGAGGAGTTCAGGGTCATAGTAATATCCTCGTATTATTCTCTCACTCACGTACTCGTTTCGTAGACAATATTTACTCATCCTTTTGGCTATATTGCCAGGTTCAAACGCAATCCTATGCAAATTTAGGATTGAAAAGGGTTATTCCTCGCAAATAAATTCAGGATATCAAACGTTTCGATTCCTAGATTAAAATGGATTGTCAATAAACTTAGACTGGAGAAAATGCAAATAGCTTCTGAAGGTGGACTGTAAAACAAGGTACGGAAACGATTTTAAGAGGAAATGTTATTAAAATGAAAATGTGAAACGTAAAAAACTCATGTATCAATACAAATCCTACTTTGTAGTTGTAAATATGAAACTAAATGGACAACTGAAAATATGAAAATGTGAAACACATGTCTTTGGGATAATGTAGCATACAGTGGGTAGAAATCGCTGATAGAAATGAAAAACTGCAACTAACCTACTACAATATACTATTACTATATAATTATACTTACAGGTTGGTCATTCAGTAAGAAGATGAGGTCGGCCGGTGGTCGACTTGGTCCTGACGTGCAGTTGGCGTGGAGCACATCGCCAGGGCCGTAGTAGTGCTTGTCTGTCTGTATTACCGGCAAAGATGGCGGGAGGGCTGGACAGAAAAGTTTTAGGTTAAGTCACATTTTCAATACAGTACTAATATATTATGTTCCCACATGTTTTATGTTAAGATGCTGACTTATTTTTTCCCTAATAATTCTATTTTGTAAAGTGAATTCTAGTGACTAAAATTAGCCACAAGTTTTGTAATTTGGCTAACAGTTACATTTTTTTTTATTTTTTTTTCAGGGGGAAAAACCATCCGATGACTTCTCTCGTCAGGGCAAGGCGAGAGGAAGTGTCAGACTCTTACTGAAAAAATACCAAACCGTTCCTTCTTCTGTTTTTTGAACTACCTAGCGGGTTTGCCGGAGCCCCGGTAAACCCGCAAGGTAGTCCGCAGCTTCGAATTAAACATCAGCCCTACTGGGAGGTTACAATTACTTAGAAGTAAATTATTATCTTTTACTTCTAGTTTAGGTAATGCAGAATAATAAATAAATGACTTCCTAGAACGGAAGGTTTGAAAGTATTGGGCCTATTCAATGTAAAGTAATGAATTTTGTGTTTTAATAATTCTCTGAATTCTTAGAATTTTCATCTTCAAGGAAGACAATTTAGATAAAAACTTTTAGCTTTCCTTGAAGAAAAAATACAAAGTTTTTCATCGTTAAACAAAAAGTGGTACGAACTATGCAAATCGCTTTGTAACGTAACATTAACAAACCATCATCCTTTTTTATTTTATGAAAAGAAGGCTGTTTTTCCTAGTTATATTCTACGTCCCATGTAATATGAATATTACTTATGAAACGATTCTGCTGTCAGACATATCAAATCTAAGTAATAACTGAACACCTAATAATTCTTTGGCCCAAGGACCGAACCTTGAGGAACCCATCACAATAAAGCAAGGTACACCAACGACATAATGAATTTCAATCTTATTTAAAGGCAATAAAAGTAGGTTATTGCTTACCAACTACTTCCATAGTGTTAGAAACGATAGAGGTAGCGAAGGAAGGCGCGTCAGCTGTCACCTCGCAGCTGAAGTTGCCCGACAGACCGAAACTGACCCTGGTTAGCACCACTTGACTCTGATTGGACCTCGCCAACTGTTGGACAAAAATAAAAAAAGATGTAATGGACAAAAGTTTAAAACAAACATAATAGACAAATAATGGAGAAGTTTTTAAACAGTACGTAATGGTAGTACCTAGTAATTCTGTTTGCTTTTACTTTTTCTGAATTCCTTAAAGAAATTGTGTTTTTATTGGCTTATATTAAATCTATGTTAGGTGCTACACAAATAAGTAAAAATTTCGATGAATAGTAGAATGATAAAAGTTTGCTTATATTGTTTAATGACAAACAGTGGTAAAAAGCGAAAGATCCTCGCAATAATTCTCTTAAAACTAAGACATTTTATTTAAAACAGGTATATATAAAATATGTAATAAGTAAGCAATATTAAAAATAACATGAAAAATCTTAGTGAAAAGCAATTTTTATTTCCTAGCAGCAACTTTTATAAACCACATACCATCAATCTTTCGTTAGAATTGCTGTCAAATTTTCTTTACACAAAAGCGACCTTAATTCCTTACGTACAAAAGAAAGTTTCAGAAAAAAAGGGGGTTTCGGAAAGCAAACATTTAATTATCCTTACAAATTAACGTCGTTTGTCTCAGTAGCAAGTTAACAACCTACTTTAATCTAATTCAGACCGAGATTGAGTCCAGATTCGAGGCAATTAATTCTTATTCTAGATTTTTTGTAGTATTTTCTAGGTCGAGCAAACTATGTACGGTAACAATGGTATATGTGGGTCAATGTTTATTAAGCAATTTTGTTTCGTTTCTAACCTATAATTTAGATATATCAATTTGTTTTTTTTTTGTTGTTTTTTTGGGATGTGGTAGTATTGGGTTACTAATTGTTTTGTTTTTCCTTGCTGTGGAAGTCGGTGATAAAGGTATCGGTTGTATCATTTTTAAATATTATTCGTTTAGCATATTCATTACAATTATTATTTAAAATTTATTTCAGTATTCTTATTAGTATTCAAATCAGTGTATTGACCGTAAAATGTGCAACAAATTAAAATTATTTTACGCATTTATTTGCCTTATTGATGGTAAATTCAAACTCATTCATTAACAGAACAAATTATTGACCAAAATTACTAAATTAACATAGCATTAAAACCGCTAAATATGCATTATTCTAGGTGAATTTCGCAATAAATTGGTCAAATTACAACTGACAGATTTCGTGTGCAATTTGGAGCCGAGTCGTGCCAAAGCCTGGTACACAATAAGCATGATGTATATTCTCATTTCGTCAATCAATTCCTCATTGGGGCGCGTATTGTGTTATAAAAGAAAACGAGTGTCGTTTTAGGCTGAACGTCGGGAGGAAAACTGGGGTATGTACGAAACAAAACGGGCCATAGGGTTATTATCGCCGCGAGACTGGGAAATAAGAGGCAGTGATAAAGGGTTGGATTTATGAACACGTGCCGCATAGGCGACGAGGAGGAATGGCTCTCTCCTAAGGAAAAAATGTACAAACCGTTGCTCGGGACACAAGAATAAAGCATGTGAAAATTGCTCGGATTTCCCTTCATAGAGAGTGAAGTGAATGGCAGATTGTTTTTTTAGGGTTGACGCGAAGAAATGGGAAGCAGCTGCTACTAAAATTAACTGTTGGAATTGCCTGGGGTTTATTTTGTATGAAATAATAACATATTTCTTTTTTTTTGAGCCAGTTGTTCTCGTGTTGACAGCGGGGTATCTCGAATAGTGACTGAGAAGGTTTATTTTCTTTTTATGTTTATGTTCAGTGCTCGCATATGGAAGATAGGGCTGCTTTCAATATTTTGACTTTACATTAGAGGATGTTGTTTAAACTGTTTTATCGTGCGTAGGGAGAAATTCTATTTTATCCCTTTATACTAGTCAGTACAATTCTATTTTCTCGTACAAATTGAATGAAATAGGTAATGAAATTAGTGGTCCATTACGTTTATTTGACGGACGACTGACTATGATAATTGAGAATATAGAAGTAACTTTCTTCCACGCAAAATGCCCAAGAACGAACCATTGTTATTCGCATTTGCAAAGAAGCAACAATTTCCAACAACTTAGAAATACTTACGGCCAGCGAAAAACGGATTACTTTTCTACAATTTCAGTCTAAATAAACCGAACAATTAGCATCGAGCTTCGCAAATAAATAATGGACCGGCCTAAGCCTGTCTGATCTAACTTGAATAATTAATCACCAAATACCTTTTGTTTGGCTTCGGCGTCCTCGAAAATCGTGAACAATTTTTTTTGTCAAGCCTTCAAAGTATAGCCTTTGAAAGTCAGTCATTTCGATCCTTAATTAAAATTAATAATGTTTGATATAAAATATATTTATTTATATTATTAAAACCATTCAACGGTATTGCTGTGTTTGTCAAACTTTATGAATAGAAACTGTCTGAAACAAAACAGAGTTGTATCGCCATTTGCTATAGGAATATAGACGTTATTTACTTATGTTTCCCTTTTGAATTAATTAAGATTCCTAGTTACCTAATCTTTTATTTTAATGGAATGGTTGTAAGGGACAGAAATATAGTGTTGAGTCCATACTCCGCGACGATTGGCGCGGTGGCTTGGCAACCAGCTGTCAAGTAACGTGTAGAGAGTTCGATTCTCGCTCGAAGCAACTCTTTATGCGATCCACAAATTGTTGCTTCGAGTCTGGGTGTGATGTGTATGTGAAATTGTATGTTTATAAACGCAGCCACGACAGGAAAAAATCCAAGTGTCGCTTAAAAAAAAAAGAACATAGCGGTGAGACAATCCTTTGTTCCCTTCTTTGAAATTGGACATAGAAATAAATTGAGGTATATTTTAATTCAATCACCTATAGAGATAGTACTAAAGTTTCAAGTATTTTATAAGATGTTATTGAAGGCTGAAGTCGTTTGTAAACTTTCAGTTGTTGAGTAAATTAGAGTGGGTACTCTTTCACTTCTTTTATTAGTTTCTTTATTACTCTGCGTAGCCAAAAACCATTAAGTTAAACAATGAAATTACTTAAAGATAACTTGGACATTTTATATTTCACAGCATTAACTCTTCGACTTTATCTAAAGGCTACTGAAATGGGTATTATAAGTACTGACATTTCTAACTAGTTTTTTCCAGCGGTTTTGCCTACGTTTCCGTGGGATAATATATCGCCGAGTTAGTTTATACCCTGTCTGTATACCATATTTCATCAAAATCCGTTCAGTAATTTCAGAATGATTGGCGGAGAAAAATCCAAACAAACAAACTTTCACATTTATATACTTTGGTTTTTAATACATGATCTGAGGCGATGATTGATGATCTGTTGATCTGAATTCTACATTATTGTGTAAAATTAATTGTCATACCCCGTCATCATCCTTATTATCAAGAAAACTCACACAGTATACAAGTCTAAACTATACCCCATTTCAATAACAGAGACAGATAAACCTTATGTGTCTTATTTAAAAACTAGCTACTTCCGCGGTTTCACCCGCTCTGCGTGGCTCCTATTGGTCATAGCGTGATGTTTTATAGCCCAAAGCCTTCCTCGATAAATGCACTACTCAGCACAAAAAGAATTATTCGAATCGGATCAGTAGTTCCGAAGATTAGCGCGTTCAAACAAAGAAACAAACAAACTCTTCAGCTTTATAATATTAGTATAGATAGTATAGATTAATAATCAAATCCTATTCTAAAAACTACTCTATCATTTAGTACATCGAGGCAGCGGTCAGGCAACAAAGCGATGCCGGTCCAACGCCTCTGAATAATGTTCTATAATACATTATTATTGCTATCTTTCCTTTGTTAGCCTATTTAGATTAAACTGTTTCATTGAATTTTCTAATTATATTATGTGTATTATTAACCGATTTCAAAAACAAGGAGGTTCTTAGTTTTACATGTATGTATGTAACAACGAAAAAACAGAACGAGTCTAATATTGACTGCACGGTTGGTGCTGTGGCTGGGCAACTGGCTACCGTGCTGCCGTGCCGACTCTTTGTGTGATCCACAAATTGTTGTTTCGGGTCTGGTTGTCATGTGCATGTAAAATTTTGTATTGGTAAAAGCACCCAAGAAACAGAAAAAAATCTTAGATTTTGATGCGGTTTTCAGAAAAACGTTTGTTACACTGAAGACCAGATTTTAGTATATTAACTGACATCAAAAAGAAAGTGGTTGAAGTTGGTTTCTTTAAACGTAGATCACTGAAAATTATTAGAACTGGTAACTTCTTTGTGTGGGAATATAAGCTGTCAAATAATGGTTGAATATTAAGTACCTATCAAGTAATATGTTCACTCCAAAACTTACTTTTAACCTACTAACGATAAGAGTAACCGCCAAACACAATTACATAGAACACAGTCCTTTACACTTAACCACTTTCTTTAGTTTCAAACAAGTCTTTCCTTAAGTACTAAAAGCTTAGTTTGTCTAAATCAAATGAATTTGAAACGTGTTACTTAGTGTATAAGTTTGAGTTTCCCTGAAGTCGAACTTATTCACTTATGACGTTTGAGTATTAAGATCTAGGTGTATGAGATTGAAACAATATGAGGAGTATAATGGGAGAGAGAATGTTTGTGGCTGTTCAAATGAATTAGGATTTAGTTAAATGAAATATTATATGTTTATATTTCTCGTAGTATGTGCTTATATGTTTATTGTTATATGTCCTGTTAAATTTTCCACTTGACTTCGATCGCGCATGGAACCTGTATGCCTATCTAAATACACATCAATTTAGTGTGTGTGCCTAGTACCTATCAGTCGTAAGTACTCTTAATAATAGGCAGTATTAGCAAGAAAAACTTACTATCATTTACAAGCAGATGATCAGTACATAAAAAGTAACAATTTAGAAAAATCCTAAAACAGTAGCACCGCGACAATCGCCGCGTCCTGTGTCGCGGTGCTGTTGCAAATGCAAATGCTGCTTATGAATATGAGCCTCTAGCATGGCTTGAAACTAGTCGAGTTCCTCGTCAAACAATTACGTGAGTAAGCCGATAATATAATAATTAAATCTGGAGATTTTTTTTATCTAAAAATCTAATCATTGTTTATACCTAGTTTGTTCCTTTTATCGCAAGAACAAGTAAAACTTCAACAAATATCAATTAAGCCACCACATCATAATAATATTCCTCAAATATCCCTGACCTAGAAACATAAGATACAAACAAACATAAAACAAAAACCACATTTACTTCATCAAACTACAAGCAATACATTGTTGAGCTCGCCTTTTCACCAAACTTTTACGGCCAACCATTATTCATAAAGTCAACGAGTAAAAAATAATTCCGTCTCATAAACAAAAGGGCCCATTGTTAATACTTTAAAAGAATAACTCGAGTCGAGCACAACAGAACGGGCGGATTACAAAATTATTTAACCGCGAACGTTTCAGAGATTTTAACAGCGACTCAACACGTTTCCCTTCCGCTAAAGTGAGCCAGTATATTAACCAAATTCCACACCATAAAATACATTGTTTCAACAGCTCAACAGGTAAAAATAATTGCTGAGAAGTTTTGTGCGACGACAAGAGTTATGGCTGGTAAGACCGTTAGGTTTGATATTCAACATTTTTCTTACGTCGGCGTACTAGGTGCTTGCTGCCTAAAGATTCGCATATTTTCCGCGGAGTTTTTACATTAGACGTAATAAATCTGTTTTGTGGAATGAAGTTCAGAGCTGTGTACTGTGCGCGATGCTAATGCGAGTTTGATGCGAAGTATGCTTACAACTTTTTTTATAGATTACACAACTAGATGATGGGTGTTTTATACGTGATGCTGAAACTTGTGACTGTGTGTATTAGTATAAACTGGAATATTTCTTTTAATTTTTAGTCCTAACAAAAACTATGGCATGATTGAATTATGAAAGTAAATTAGGATAGGGTATACCATTCCTATGCCTTCTAGGCCTTTGTTCAGCAGTGGACGTTGGCTCGGCTAATGTTGATGATGATGATACGTTTCTATTCTTATAACAATTTTGACGAAGACTCGACAAATGTCTCACATAAATATCAAATCTAAAATCCACAGTTGAATACCCAACGAACATAAGTAATCGTTCACAAAATTTTAAATGTAAAATTATTCCACCATCTCCGCAGAACGCAAGAAATAAGCTGGAATACACGCAATATTTTCCTATCACTTCCAAATCATTTGACGTTCGCATCGAACTTGGCACTGGCCCCAAACATTTAGAAATCCTTTCCAAGTCCGTTGCTATATCGCTATTCTCTATGTACATCTCATACTTTACTCATAGTCTAAGAGCTGCTGGACCTACCAAATAAAGTACGACTCTAAATTTTGTAGGATAATGATTTATAACACGCTAATCCCAATCTAGCCTACATGGTACATTCAAAGTGTACTTAACCAGTATACCTAGCTTCACTGACGTACAAACTGACAGACTATGTATTTATTGATGTTTTAAAAGTCCCTGATAATTGCTTAATTGCCATAAATGCTCTTGACATTTCTTGACTTGAATGTACTGACCATTGAATGTGCGGAAAGATCACACATTTTTTTTTTTAATGATGATGATGTGCTGAACTGATGACTCTGCTGAACTGATGGTCATGATTATTGGTCTTAACGTGTTATAAATCACCATCCTACAAATTTCTAGCCGTACAGGACAAACTTTATTTAAAGAGTTCAGAGGCTCTCAGACTATTACATGCATTTACATGACATGAGCACTCGTCTGACAGTTTTGAGAAGACAAATCGTGTATGAGTTTCCATGAAACGTGTATAAGGGAATTCATTGCTCTGACTTACGTATGAGAGTTAGCTTAAAAGCCCGTTTAGAATCTTTATTGCTGGATTTAATATGTGGAACAGTTTATGCGTGAAGGTGATGGATGGAGTAGCTTATGTAGAGGTAATGTGCGTGAGGTTTCTTTTTTATCTACTAGGGTAGCATATTTTTGAAGTGTTTTATTGGTTGTTTGTGATTTTGTTTGTGTGTGTGTGTGTGTGTGGTTCATAATTTTTATTGTATGTTATTATTGGCTATGTTTAAACATTCAAATGAATAAGATTTTTTTTGAGAATATCATCAAATGACCTCTTCGCCTTGGTGAGAGAGACTGTCAGACTTTTACTAACTAAAAACCACCCCGTTCCTACTCCTGCTCCTGCGGAGCCCCAGTAAACCCGCTAGGCAGTTCGCAGCTCCGGGTGAACTCAATAAGCTAGTTATGATTTTTACAATGAATCGTAGTTATAGGCTATACACCTACAAAGGTTTCGTTACTTTGTTTGTGCTGTTAAAATCTAAACTAATTTATTTATTTCGCCTCAGAATGTCACTAACAAAAGCTACGCCTCAAAAGACCAATCCACACTCGCAAACATTATACATTCTCAAGCAAATATAACTATTTCAAACGCAAATTCACTTTTTTTTTCGTCAAAAAATGTCTGAATTATTTGCGACCTTTCGTTCGAACTTGACATGATTTCAGATATTATTGACATAGGGCCTCTTTGTGATGTCTCAGCTGAACTTAATAACACTTTTATGTCAATAGTTGGCTCCGAAATTATGTCTGCTTTGACGCCGAATAAATCTATATACTTTTTATATTAGGAATGCGAAAGTGCGTGTCTGTTTATTTGTCCGTCTTTCACGGCAAAGCGGAGCAATGAATTGTCGTATTTTTTTAAATAAATATAGTTGAAGGGGTGGAAAGTAACATTAACTCTTTGTAGTATCTTTCTAAGTCTCCATTTCCCTAAAATATGGGGGGAACTTGGGGGGGGAGGTGTATGGACTCCTCCGCAATTTTCAAAGTAGAAATCTACAAGTTGTCGGCTATTAGTGACTAACAAAAAATCGTGCATCATGCATTTCTGTATATCAGCCCCCAACTTCTTAAAAAGCACGTGTGAAGCCGCGGTAGGAAAGCTAGTACGAACATATTTATATCGCGATGGAATCAAAGAAAATTCTGGTAATTTTCGCGCAGGTATTGCGTATAACGTTGGATCATTTGCCCGTTGAGGTGTTATGAACTATATTACAGTTAAGCCTACAAAAATATGTAATAATAATGCTGGCATGTTTCATAACTTCATATCAGAAGATCATGTTTAGGCTGTGTAAGTTGAATATATATTTTGTTGGTGGGAACTGAAAATATTTTCAATTGAATTTGAAAGCTGTTGCGGTGGTTAGAAGGTTTTATTTAGCTTGACCTGTTTGTTTGTTTGGGTTAATTTACTAATTGGCATTAACAAAATCTTACAATAACATTATAAATGCGAATGTTTCTGAGTATGTTTGTTACTCAATCATGTCAAAATGGCTGAAGCGATCGGAATGAAATTTGAAACAGGGGTAGATTATGATCTGGAATAAAACATAAGCTACTTTTTATTCCACGGGAAAGCGGGTGAAGCCGTATACTCAAACTAGTATTTTCATAATCAATATTACTTGTTTTATTTTTCATGCTACTATTTGAAACTTCAAAGCTTAACGTAGCAGCAAATACATGTAAATTGGTTACCCAAATATTGTCAGACAATAAATATTTTCATCCCAAAAAGACAGTAGAATGAGCACAATAATATGATAATAAAATTCTGATGATCTGCGACATTTTTATGATCAAATTGCATTATAAATTTAATGTCGATCGGCAAGCGAGACGTCTTTTGCGTCCAATTTTTATGATACGTACTATACGATAAGTATTTGTTTTATTCGATCATTTTTACTTCCAAAATAGCTCCGATATTTTATTCGTAGCCGACATTTATGTCTGAATAGAACTATCTTGGTATAAATTCTTATTGTTCTCGTTTTAATGTGGCTTTTAGTTTTAATTTCTTAATTTTTAAGATAGGTGTTTATGCATTTTTTGAAAAGTTATAGATATAGAGTTCCATTGTTCCATTGTCCCTGCCTACTTTCACGAAAGACAGGCGTTAGGTTACGTATGTATGTATGTAATATATATAAAGGGTGTCCCAACAAGAACGCAAGATTTAAATTTTAAATAAAACGCAGATATTTTAAAAAAATCGTGAAAGCTTTATAATATTGTAAAGTAGAGAGGATGAGGTTATCTATGGAACAATACATCGGGCAGATGGCTGCCGCTGGTTTGCTGAAACATACGTGATCTTTTAATGAAATTTTCAATGATCGTTTTGCATAAATGATGCGGTATTTCATTAATACAGCGTCCAATTTCCTTCTAAGGCTTGAGTCGTCGTCGGCTTACTCGCATAAACCATCGACTTTAAGAAACCCCAAAGAAAAAAGTCTAATGTTGATAAATCACATGATTAAGGCGGCCAATTCTGGTCTCCAAAACGTGAAATAACACGACCGGGACATGACTGATGCAGCAATTTAATTGTTTCTCTGGCTGTATGACATGTGGCGCTATCTTGTTGAAACCACATGACCTCCAAATCCATTTTTTTATTCGAGGTACGAAACAACTGGTTAGCATTTTACGATACCGAACACTATGATTGACTGTTTGCGCTTGACCTGCCTCATTTTCAATCGTGTAGCGCTCCATTTTTACTAACCTCGTACCTTATACTAACAAACAATAACACTTGTTCAAATGTCAAACAATGACCCTTCGAATGCCGCCAAATTTAAATCTTGCGTTCTTGTTGGGACACCCGTTATAATAGGTTTTTTGAATATAGAAAATATTTTTTTTAAAGATCACAATGCATATGCGTACCCCACATCTTCTAATCGAATCGAATCGTAGGTGCTTTAACTATATGACGTATCAGTGGATCTAAAGAGGCTAGGAAAGGGACTACGTGTCCCACATCAACCGCTTGCTCAACCTCTGCACTAATCATGAAACCAAATTCTAATGCATCAAATTAAGTACTTACATCAACATTAATCCCAGCGAAGGGAAATATCTTCGTAGTAGGATTCTCCGTGGGAGAGTAGCGGTAGAACTCGTGGCGCCCTCTGTACCACTTCACGGAGTATAGTGGCGCGTCCGTCAACTCGTACAGACACGCTAGAGTCGTGTCGTTCCCTCTCTGCACCACTGGAGGGGATATCCGAAGATCTGTTGCTCGAAGACCTCCTACAGCTGGGAAAGAAAAGATGCTGTTAAAATAATGTTCGTTTTCTTTGGTATTTTTAGTAGGTTAATAGTTTGGTGATAAATGGGCACGCTTAGAATTTTGCTTTTACGTAAAAACATTATAGAAACTCTTTGTCAAATATAGTTGTCATAAATTCGTCGCCAACATTTATTATTTGACGTTCACCCTTTTGCAATGTGGGCGACCAATTGATATTCTCGTAATTTTTTTATATAATTTATAATATTAATTATTTTGAGATGATCACAAATATGACCTTGAATCAAGTGCATTTCGATTAACCTCGTTACAAAATTTCTTGTGATCGACTAAGAGCTACTAATCTTAGTCCAACCACAAGAAAGCTAAGGCTTAGTTAATTAGGAGCACTTGCTATTGTCATTAGCCATTCGCCAACATGTGGAACAGTAATTGAATATGCGTCAACTAACATGTTCGGATATACGTGAGTTCGTCGAAAATCCTGGATCAAGTTCTATTCGGTACCCGTCAGCCAGACACGTGCCGAATTGCTTCGACAAAGCCCACAAGGTCAGTTTTACTTTGGTTATTTTTTTTTATATTTCCAAAAATGTATTTACTGTCAAAGTCATAACGTTCAAATCAACTTATTACATATAAAAAGGCTCAATTAATATAGTGATTGAATAACCAAAATAAAAGACTGGGTAATTTAAAGTGCTTTTCCTACAAACTATAAAACAGTATTCACATGAGGAGTATTTGTTTATTCTTCTGGGAAAGTCAAAATCAAAACATTTATTTCAATTCATCCTTAATTAGGCACTTTTGGAACGTCAAATTGAATTGACCATCAGTCTGACTGACAGTGAAGCTTGGTGCTCGTTTCAAAGTATAGTTTGGACTATCATCAAAAATATTCTCAACCTGTAAAAGGTTTAGCTGCTTCATGACTGTCATTACACTGTTACGAAATAAGCCCTACTTAAAAAATAATGATTAAAAAAAAGTGATCCACGAAATTATTTTTCCATACTTCAATAACTTTCCACATCACCGTAATTGGCTTTTCATACGGGTAATATATTATGGCTGCATTGTTATCTAATTTCATATCCTTAGCATAACGCTCAGCGCTAAACATGAGCTCTCCCCGAGGGCTCTAGCTACTAGTGTATTGTTATTTAACCCAGTTGGCAGGTAGATTGATGATGCACTGTGGTGTAGTATAAAATGTTGAATTATAATTGATATTGTTTTGTTATATTTAGTTAGTCTGTTTTGAAATTTTACTCGTGCTCTGTTTTCGTTAGCATAGTATACAAAAAGCTAACCGAATTTAAATTTTAAAACTCCATATTATTTCGCAAATAAAGACCCTGTATCATACCGCAAGAGATAATAACTCCTTAAAGTGTTTTTTCACTAGAAATGTCCTTTTACATGTATGCGTGGTAAACATAGCTTAGTACTGGTGTAAACGGACTCATCTAAGCAATGGATGGCTCCCTACTATCGATACATCGCATACTCGAGCTGCACATCTTCCTTATGCAACTACAGCTTAGCTAGCTTAGTATCAGTGGAAACGGTCACATAGTTTCACAGCTTAGCTATTACATTTTCGTAAAATACATACTACATAGCACATATAGTGGAAAAGCACAATTACTAGATACTTTTTTGAATTCCTCGTTTAAGTATTGAAGCACATTTAGCAATGCCGTGTAGTTAAATTACTAGCACTAACCAAAATAAACAGAAATTCCAATTGGATCCCATGGTCAAATTTGGAGGTGCAACCAAATAACGTCCGTAAGTAAAATTTAGAAGCACCAAAGTCCCTTGAGAAAAGTAAAACATTTAAGCCAACATCAAAACCAAATAGCTACTTATCCATCATCTGCAGTCGTAAGCCAACTTTTACGAGAGCATAATTCTTCTGAAGCAACCTGCCAATGATGTTTGGTCAGCCGTCAAAGAAAAACAAAGGATATCAGCTATTTGTCTTCCGGCTCAAGTTTTAAGAGCTCACGGGAAGAAAATCAATGGTGTTTGTGTTAGTAAACTTGCAGAAGAACTTAGATGACCCAACTAAGAAGAATCCGGTTGAAGTATTTTCGGAAGTTTTGAACTTGTTCCTCAGAAATAAAGGAATTTTGTTCTATAGAAAGTAATAACTGCGTTGCAGGATGTTCTAGTTGAGACTGTTTGACTTATGAGCGTGAACTTATTGCTTTTTCTTCATATTTAGTTCGTCACTTGTAGATTTGCCTATTACTCTCTTCTTTAGATTTTAGTCCTTTGGAAGGGACATGATTTATCATTACTACCAGATATTTTTATTATACATATAACAGAAAAAAGAGCCAATAATCAAAGTAATTTATTTTCAATTTAATCCACTTTTCAACAATTCACATGTATCATTTACCGAACACAAATCCAATGTCTGTGCTATTACTGAGAAAAAAATTAAAATAGCGGATTGCCTTTCATATAAAATATCTAAATATAAGAGAAATTACATTGTGGTAATTTCTCTTATATTCTAATCTTATTTGCACTAACCTTCTTGGTATAAGAGTCCATTTCTAAGTCAAATACAAAATTATTTATTTCAAATAGACCAGGAAGGCACTTTTGAATGTCAAAGCAAATATAACAAAATTAAAAATGTCTATCGGTCAGTCTTCTAGTGAAGCAATATGCTCGTTCACGGGTTACTAATTTTTAGTTAGACTTACAATGCAATTCTTGGTTCTTTACAAGAGATTCAAATGCTTCAACTATGTGAGAACAATAATAATATTCAGTCAAAGAAATAGAAAAATAAAATAACCTTGAGGACAAGAAAATAACCTTGAGGACTTCTCAATACTAAGTCGGGTATGATTTCCTTCTTATCTCCAAACTACTCACTAGAGCTAAAAACAAAAAAGGGAACAATCGTAAGATGACCTACCGTCATTCAATTTCCCAAATTCTCACCATTTTACCCTTCCTGGGGTCACAGGTGTGTCGCTACCCCTTCCATTTTACTACCAACCCCTTTTGTGTTTCACATCACATTTTTATGATTCCACCTTTGTAGCCCATTGTCTGTTACGGTCAAAAGAGTTTTAATAATACGCGTTCTGTATTTTTTTTTTTGAGATGTAAAGCTAGGAAGAATTTGTGATATCTACACGAGTGTTGGGATTGGAGATTCTCGTCATTCGTTGGTTAGGGACTGATGTTATGTAATTGTTTTTTTTTATGTGGTTTGTTTGTATTGTGAAGCTTGTTTTTTATTTTATTTTGAAGTATTATGGCTGTTATGATAGACAAAATGGTTGACTGTTTTTCAAATAGTTTGAATAAACTGAGATTGTCTGCATATTTCAACGGATGAATGATGAATTTGCAACTTCATAATTTTTTACTTGCACTATACGAGTAGAATGTACGTAAGTCGACATTTTCAGCAATTTAAAAAAGTCTTCGTTCTTATACTGAGTTTTTACATAATATGCCTAACGTGAAGCAAAAAAAAAGTACCTACTACACCTTAAAATTATGAGTAATATTTAGGTTTGAGCTTCAAATATGTACGACACACACCCCAGTTAACATAAAACATGTAAATATACAAAAATATATTCCATCAAAATATCCCAGATACCTTGACATCATTAAAAAATTAGAGAGACGCAAATATACTCAATAACGCCAAGGAAGCACCAAAAACACTGTATATAGGTCAATTATAACGTCTTTGATTCGTCATTTTCCTTGTTCGTTGCTAAGGAATATGATCTTAATGTTCTTATTAAGAGATGTCATAATCATTTCTTATACAATGTGATCGGTTTTGTCCATTTCTCGATCTTTCTCTCTAATGTTTTTTTTTTTTATTTGATGGCTTTTTTGTCGTTGATGGCTAATGAGTATGGAAGGGGAGTTTGGTTTGCTCTTAAAAGATTTTCGGCCTTACTTATAAACGATCACTAAAGTTAAGACACAGTTAAACTACTTATTAAAAAATATTTTAACTCATAAACGATGATTAACGCTAATTAATGTCTTAGCGACTGCTTAAATAGCTGTCAACTTAATCAGTGTCGAACCCTTGTTTAAAGACCTTAATTACCAAAATGGCGTCCGAAATTCGTAAAAGTCACAGCTGTGGTATATTTCAACAATAACACCACATGCAAACTTCGCATTGAATTGTGTTCTGTTTGCTGGGCTTTGTTCCGCTACTTAGGAAAGTGAAGTGGATAAATATTAAAAAATGGATATATTTGACGACGATAATGAATTACGCACATACCGTGACGAGATAGAAGAAATAAGAAATTTCAGGAATATTGATTCAAGAAGGAGAGCAAAAATATATAATTCAAGATCGAACCCAATGGAGGAATTGAGTGAAAGCGACTTCAAGCATCGCTACAGATTCAGCAAAGGAAATATGGTAAAAATTATAAATATCTTAAGAAACGACTTGTCCATGGATAGCCGGGGCGGCAGTATACCTGTGGAGTTGCAAGTAATGGCAGCTATAAGATACTGGGGCCGCCATGAGATTCAAGAAGACTGTGCGGAAATTCATGGCATGAGCCAACAGACTTTATCAAGAACTGCTAAAAGAGTTGCTATTGCATTGGCTTCGAAAAGTTCCATTTATATTAAAATGCCTTCAAATTTAAGAGAAGAGATTGAAACTATTCGGAAATTTGAAACAATTTGTGGGTTTCCCCATATTACCGGTGCGATAGATTGCACCCATATTAAAATAAGAAAAGTTGGAGGAGATGTTGGTCAGTACTATATAAACCGTAAAGGACACTATTCTATTAATACTCAAATGGTGTGTAATGCAGATTTGAAGATCTGTGATATAGTTTGCCACTGGAGGGGTAGTACTCATGATGCAAGAATATGGCGTGAGAGTTCCATTAAAAGGAGATTTGAAGAACGAGAATTTAAAGGAAAACTTATAGGCGATGGTGGATACCCTTGTACCCCATATTTACTGACTCCAGTACTGAGACCCCGCAACGAAGCAGAACGGCGGTACAACTATAGCCACATTCGCACCAGGAACGTAATTGAGAGATGTTTTGGTGTACTTAAGGCAAGGTTTCCGATACTTTTGGAAATAATGAGAGGATCTTTCAATACGATTAAAACGACAATTGTTGCATGTGCAGTATTGCACAATTTAGCAATTGAATTTGATGACACTTTAAGTTATGAAACCCCTTACACAGACAGTGATGAAGACACTGAGGCCATTGAACAGGACTCTAATAATTTGACACACATAACCAGAAACATTTTTATTGAGAATTTCTTTTAAAATACAAATACATAGTTTTATTTAAACACTTTTTAATTTTTTTCCCAATATTGCTGTTCTAGATCCAAAATTGCCATTCTTTTCTTATGCAATTCATTCTCCCGTTTTTCTTTATTTTCTTTGCACTTTTTTGTGAGTAGAAATAACTGTTCTTCATAATTATCAGCAATCTGAAAAAGAAACAACAAGATGTATACAGGGTGTACCCTGAAATCGACGTCCAACGGGCACTAGATGATCAGCAAGGTTCCAACTGTTATCAGAAAAATATAAAAAAAATTCTAAGTCCTACAGTTTTTAAATTACAGTGACTTATGTGTTATCCACGAAAAAGTACATCCTGTGCCAGTCTTTTGACTCTTGTTGCTACAAATCTTAATTTTTTTCGGCTGCAGTCTTCCTTACATTAACCTGAATAGTGCTCCAGTAATATGGAATCATAAATTCTTAGCCAACTGCTTTAGATTGGAAAACATTGTTAGTTTTAGAGGAACCAAAGACTCTGAATAAAATTTTCACCTTACTTTAAGTGACTGAATAAATTATGTATGGCGCTAGTAATGGCAAATTTCACCAAAGTTGGCGCATTTAATAAGGATTATAAAATGGTATAGCACTATGCAAATTATTTCTTAAATTCGACACAAAAAAAGATTTTTCAACAAAACTCCGTTTCGATGAATTTATTTGAACTTACTAATATTTCTTCTAGTGTACTCAAATCATACGTTACAACCTCGTATGCACTAGACAACACTTTGCACGCGATTTGTTATCATCACGTTGAAAATGAGCGAGGATCTCTTGTCAAACAACATTGCCTGTCCACTGATGATTTCGCTTGCAGCTTTCGTCGGCAATATTACTAGACTTACTAGAGGAACTGATGTTGTGTCTCATGTTTCTCTAAATAATATTGAATGATTGCAATATGATGTTCATAGTGCATCAAACACATTATTAAATGTGTAGTACCTAAAATCAAAAGGAACGGACGCGGCACATTTATGTACACAGCATATCGACGCGGTTGTGATCACGGGTAAACAAACAATATTGTTTGACAAGAGATCGTCGCTGATTTTCAACATGATGATAACAAATCGCGTGCAAAGTGTTGTCTAGTGCATACGAGGTTGTAACGTATGATTTGAGTACACTAGAAGAAATATTAGTAAGTTCAAATAAATTCATCGAAACGGAGTTTCGTTGAAAAATCTTTTTTTGTGTCGAATTTAAGAAATAATGTGCAAAGTGCTATACCATTTTATAATCCTTATTAAATGCGACAACTTTGGTGAAATTTTCCACTACTAGCGCCATACATAATTTATTCAGTACAGTCAGTTTTGTCATTTATGAAAAAAATCATGCAACCATCAGGCATAACCATAAGTACTGTGATTAAGATGTTACCTTGTTATTTTGTTTAGGTTTGTGTTTAGGCTTATATAATTCCCTTCTTATTGTGTGTTTCTCTACTTTTGTTGCTGCTAGTGGTGTTGATAAAATTGGATTTTCTTCCACATCAGGAGTATTAGATAACTGAAAAAGGAAAGCATATTAATGAATATTTTATTATAATGATTTCATTCAGTTGATAGTTGGATTACAGTACCTGAGTTGATTTCTCAGAATCTACAATAATTGCTATTTCTGTGGTGGCTAACCCAGATTCTGACACCATCTTTTCAGTTGCTGTTGACTGTGACTGCAATAGACAATTATAATAATGTATAAATAAATAAAACATACTATGCGACAATATGAAATCAAACTATAAATGCATACCTGATTTATTGTTTCAATAAATATGCTATCACTATCAAAAACATTACTGTCAATCACAAACTCATTAGGCAATGACTGAATTAGTTCGAGATCTTCTTGTGGCGGACTTGGTGGTGGAGGTCCTCCGCCAGTCATCTGCCTGGCGCGCCGATACTCCGACTCTCCAGTTTTAACTAGGCCTTTTGTATTACGCCACTGGGTGACAATTTGTGTCATATCCCTGGGCTTTTTATTAAGGCTATTAAAACTGAAAAAGGTTAACATTTATAAACATGAGTGCTTTCCACTTTGGTAGTAGAGATAATGAAAGAAATGAAAGAATTAAAATAAAACAATGCTACCTAGACAATATTTCTTGCCAAGCAGCTTTTTTCTTTGCATTGGTATTTGTAGTAGTGTCTTTTTTTTCTATAATATCAATTTTCTCCATTATAAGTTGTCTTAAGATTCTCTGCAAGAAAATAACAAAGTTCAGAGTTAGTACAATTTGAACAGGTATTTTAGTGCAACAAGATAGATACAATACAAGTAACAATAAATTTAATATGACAATAACCTTTTCTTCTTCATCCCAGTTTGAAGATCGGGCCCTTTTCTTAGCGGATTTCAATTCCATTATATCACTAACACAACAAAAACACCACACCGCTGTATATTTATACAAAACCAAAAAATTTGAAATTACCACTCTTTTGACAATATTTGACACAATTTAGAATTTTGACGTTATGATTTTTTAATTTCTCTTTGGATAACAGGAATTTTACCATCACAATGTAGCTTTACGTTTGGTATTGGCAGCGTATAAAATAAAAACGTTATTTAACCATTGCTTAGTTAAGTGACGTGTAAACAGTGTTTATAAGTAAGAAATAGTTAATTGATAATTAAGGAGTTAATGAGTTATTAGTTAATTAGTTGCTTAGCTGTTGATTAGTGGATTTTTATAAGTAAGGCCGTTTGTGTTTATTATTGATGTTAATAGGGTTTGATTTTGTTTACTTTTTAATGTAACCTTGGTAGGATTGGAGATTAAAATACTGTGTGTTATTTTAGACTCTATTGCGTTATTAATAGGAATGATAGTATAAAGGTGAGTTTAGAATACAACATTTACTTGTAACATAACAACGAGCCGCTCTATGATATGTTCTAGTGTATCATCCTTATACGAACTAAAATTCTTTGGAAACTGAACTTTTGTCTGTATTGTACCATTCGGATAGAAAATGTTGTAGTTTCTACTCACTTTAAAATCAAAACTTGGAGATTAATCTTGAGAATTGTGCTTAGTAACTAAAGAGACGAAATATTCTATTTTAGTAATAAATTGAAGACATTAAACTAGAATAAAATTCAAATCCCAGACAGAACGTAAACTACAAAATTATTTATGCGATTTTTGACAGAGAATTTATGTCTAAACTAATAGTCCTTATCGTGCTAACTTTGAGGCAGATATTGCCTAACTTATCTGCAAGTTAGCGGTTCCTAACGCAAAATAGAGTAGTAAACAAGTTTGGCAAACGCGCAAGTTCTTGACTTCAGCTTACTTTGTATTTAAGCGTGGCTACACTTGGTTTAATTTTTAACTCACCCACTGAAGCTGTTAGGCTGGTACGTTGCTAAACGTGGATAATCTTTGCTAAGGTTTAGTTTTTACGGTACCGCTATTCATCAACATAAGTTTAGAGATATAGTTTAAAGGACACGGAGTCTATTGCTACTGTCGATCGCCGAACAAATCAATAGATGACGTCATACACCTTACATCGCACTTATGAATCACCCTTTTCTTAGGGAACTTTACTTTCTGTTCCCTACACTACAAAAATCGGCCTTAGTTCGACTTCAAGCGTAGAAAAATACACAATCGCAGAACTCATAACGATCCAAGGAGATCGTAACAAGGACTTCATAGTTGACAATACTTGTGATCGTTTCACTTCAAGAAAATAATTTAATTTATGACTTAGTTTTCTCCATTCTCCATACGATATAATGTAAGCTTTTTGCTAAACATTCGGTTAATTTTATCAGTATTATGTGTCACTAGCATAATAAAAACATTACTAAAATTGCATCGAAATTGAATTACATTATTATGTTACCCGTTACTCATTAGACAATAACGAGTATTAAGTAGTTAAGTATTAAATAAAAATAAAGGGTATTTAGCCACTGTACTCACCAACAACATCTAGCCTTGCTGAGGCCATGTACTGAGGGTAGGCGTGTGAGTTGTGTATCGCCTCGCACGTGTAGTTGCCGCTGATGTTCGCGCCTACCCGAATTAAAAATACGTGTGTCTCATTCGACCTTAACCTCTGTGGAAGAAGAATCCATGGTTAGTAAATTGTATGAAAGATTAACTGAGGGATTGAGAGCTGTAAGGTTGATTTTTGTTTGTATTCGTATAAATAAGGGATCTAAGACTACAAGATTTATTTTTGGAAAGTAAAACTGGTCTGGTTACTTATTCGAAACTTATTTTGGTAATATCAACATACAAGCATTTTAGAGTAGTGTAATTCGAACATATTTTTGTCGTAATCGATCGTAACATAGTATTCGATTTTATAGAAAATCTAATGAAACTTTGGACATCAGCCCTCCCAATAATAGTAATTAATCTGGTCAAGGATTTGAAAAGAAACGGCAAGTCATTTTATTTACAAAGATTGTTATCTTTACCAATCCATCATTTCATAAAACACCTTATAACTATGGCATTACAATCCAAATTAAAAATACTCACATCAACTTTAATCCCATTGACTGGTAGCAGCCTTATCTGGGGTGTGTCTAGTGGAGAGTACCGGTAGAACTCCTGGGTTCCCTTGTACCACTTAACGGAGTAGACTCCATACTCGTGAGGAGGGAATTGGCAAGACATTGTGACGTTCTTGCCTCGCTGTACGACCCGCGGCGTGATGCGTAGTTCCGTGGTACGAAGGCCGCCAGCTCCTGTGGAAGAATGTGACTTGTTATAGATTTTGGGGTAATTTGAATCCATTATCATCATCATCATCAGCCGAGAGACGTCCACTGCTAAACAAAGGCCCTTAGTCCTCCACGTAAAAATATTATTTTGAATCACTCTATGTGATTTAGGTGAACAGATTGGTACATGTGTTTATTGTGATATTGGGATAGAATATTATCAAGCACATACCTCAGAACTACATCATTTCTCAACTCTGTATTAATATTTGAACCCAGAGCTATTGAAATAAAATACCTATATCTGAATAATGTGAATAATGATAAACGGATGAGGGCTAAAGATAACGTCATATCATTGCTAATTCAATTACGTAAAACGAGATATGATATTATTAACCTGATTAATATAAATTAACCTATATATAATTATATATATATAAATGAAAAATGGTATGGGAAACTTTCTTGAAATAAAAATCACACCAAAAAAACATAAGCTTCAAGAATCGTCATCATTACAAACCTACATACTTTATAACCTCAAGAAAGGCAGACTCTAAATCTAAGCCCAGAACATGCGTTACATCTGAACCCGGGCCAATAAGTCGGCAAGCCAAACAAGTCCACAATTTATCTGCGAAACGATTTCAGTCAACCTAATAAATAACTTCACAGCCAAAAAGCCGACAAACAAAACCACTTAGATCCAATGCTATCATTAGCCGACTATCCTTATACTCATTCTCGGTTTACTACTAAGTCGTAAAATCTTTATTGGAGAAAAAAGTCTTTTATTGCAATAAAATATTTCTTCGGAAAATATGAGCTGAAATATTTTTTCATTATTAATTAAATTGATGCTTAGTATGATTAAAGATCATTACAATTGTTTCTTAGGATAGATGTTTTTAAATTGTTTTCATTTTATTTCGAACTGAAATACAAAATCATATCTATTTTCTGCTCGTATGAAATGAAATGCGTCAGAAAAACGTGGCGTTTTGTACCATACGAATACTCAAGTCTTATTGAACTCTTTAACTCTCTAGAGAAATACAAAGCAATTTATCAACGTCAGCGTCAAGTTACCTTTAATTTTAAGACGTTTAACTTAAATATACTTTAGTGGAAAATAAATATTGAAAAAGCAATTTCAACATAAAGATTGAAAAAGTAAGTTAACAATTTATTTTCGTCAGTCAGGCAAGGTATTATTGGAATTTGCAATTTTCGATTTTTCATAATTAGAATAACGTCTAGAATTTTACTTAGCAGCGAACAGCTATAAATTATAGTAAAAATTGGACATTCATTCAGTAGTATTATTTGTAAAATATATATTCACTTATAACCTATCTATAATATGAAAAAATACGTCTAAGTATGTTTTATAACATAATTGCAATTACAATCAAATAAAAATAAAATAAAACTTATTTTCGTAACTATAAATCCCCATACCTACGTTCTCAAATGAAAATTTAACAATTTGAGAACGATCCTCGCTTCAGTAATTCCCACTTCCGTAGCTCGTGATGCATTACGCTTCGTATTGTGGTGCATTAATCCCCAGCCGAGAATAATTGGTCCCACTGATGTAGGATGAACTCGGTTTTACTCTATGTCGTGTGCAGTAGCCATTTCAAAAGCGTTTCTAGAGAGTTTCCCTGCTCATTGTGTTTTACTGCTGGTTTTTTTTTTAATATAAAATATTTCGCGTGTTTGTATTTCGTTAGGGTTATAGTGGTTAATATTTTTAAGTCGTGAGAATTAAGAGAAAAGTTATTAAACAAGCGTGAATATTTAATTTAGTTTATGATAATTAAGATTAACCACTGATAACACCAGACTTCCGAATTCTGATTGATTTCTAAACAGTTTAAAGTTTAAACTCTTTTTTACAGTAAAGTGTAGTAAATAATCAGTACCCTTAGTACGAGTTAGTTTTACGTTTAAGCGCGTTTGGCGCTCTGATTGACCGGCTTGAATAAACTAACCAATCAAAGTATCGATCGCGTTCTCGTTTCTATTACTTTAAACGTAAAGCAAAGTCGTGATAAGGGTACAGAAGTATTACCTGATATAAAGCTAGGCGTTGGCCATAGACGCCCACAACACCAGAAAATGTAGAATTTACCAAAAATCTGTACTTTTCACTGTCACTAAAGAGTGACATACATACTGTGGCATATTCCTCTCGTACTCTTTCATATTTTCTGATTACATTCGTTGCGGGATTCAAAACAGTTTGTTTATGTCTATCTCGGGGACACAACGGGCTTAGCTCTCTCATTGCTGTTCTGGTGTGTCGCCTTTGTAAACTCTGGCTTACAGGAGTTTCCGTAGTGGGAATTACATCCATAGTTTGTCGCAAATGAAATAATATTGCCTATCTGCTGTAGGTAATCACAATAATAAAACGCTTTTTCATTCTGTAAATAGCATTTTGTGAGTGAGCAATAAGATCTATTATACACTTGAGACTATTATAACTTTTAACAAAATACTAGCAGCAAATAAAAAGTTCACAGAAACATTTCTTTGACAATAAAGAATTTATTTTCAAAATTTATTTAACGCTACATCGCTCTGATCGCCGATAGATGTCAGTGTCAACGATTTTCAAGATAACTTTTGCTGTTGAAGTAAATATTTCTAGCTACAGTATTGTTGCTTTCTTCTGTCTAACTTTGAATAGATATTCCTTCAAAATATTCGAACTAGCCAAGCATTTTGATTCAGCAGCGCAATGTTTTGTTGCATGAAGCGTGCTGAGAAAATTCAACAATATTTCTTAAGATAAAAGGATGAAAACTGAATATTGAAGACGATATTTTTCAAAGAATATAATTCACCTGCAGTAGTTGATTTGTTCTGAAAACAAGTTAGAGATACCGTTTCGATATTGCTAACATTTTAACTTTTATTCCAGGTAGTTGTTTAAATCGTTTATTTAAAACTTATTTCATTGCCAAGTAAATAGCTGTTTATTCGAATGGGACTTGAAAGGCATAAATTACCAAACAAATTAGTCCATCAAACAACATTGAACGTGTTTACTAAGACTGTAAACGTTCCAAGTGTCAATATTGTGTGTCATAGATTCAATTTACTACTCCACAATCAACTAAATGCCTCGAGTTTCTAATTGATGTAGCTGACAGGCCGAGCGAAGCATACGATGCCCTATCGAGATCACTTCCACCAATACGTGTGGGCGTAACAGCGTAGAGCTCCTCCGTAATTTAATTAGACAGCAATCGAAGAGAATTACTATGCATACAAGTTACACTAAGTGAGTGGACGAAGCAATCTCCGACGGTAAAAGGTGAACTCTATCTAAATACAAGACCAAGTAAACTGAATAAAAGATTCAAAAGAAAATCTTGCATTTATAAACAGTAAAAGGACAGAATATTCCAGTTACTAAAAAAATAAGGAAGGATAAAATCACACACAAGCTGGCTACAGGGAAGCTTCTAGATAATTCTATTAACCTAGCCCCCTTATCTTTTCGAAAGCGAATTTAGCTTCGAGTCCAATGCATCACAATGAGTTTTTTTTTCGTTTTTTTTCAGTACAGATATCATAACGCGGGCTCGCCCCCAGAGGATTACCAGAAACAATGAATACAGAACGCGGATTCTTTTTTTGTCGTTGCCCGACAAGGTTTGTAGCATTAATTTAATTTTGTCTTTGATATTTATCTCGCATGTATTTTTAGCGTTTATAGAGAGGGTACGATTGCCATCGGATAGGCAAGTGATGTGTTTTGTTATTTTTGCGTTCCGTTACGAAAACTGTTGAGTAACAAAAATAAAATTAGAAGGCACATGTTTTTTCAATGCATTGTTTTTCGTTTCCGAGAATAAATGATGCGTGGATTGACTTTTACCAGAGGGTTCTTTTTAAACAAGCCCACAAAAACATTTGACAAAGTATGTGTTCCTCTTGCTTGAAATTGATTGGTTGTTCCCAATAAATTATACCGGCTATCATCTCTTCCCATAAATCACATGACATATTCCCTCATAAATTTGACAGATTACTTGAGTGAAAATAATTTATTAGACATCGTTTTAAGACCTCATTCACCATATATTTGCCCACAATTTATTAAGTTTATTTATTTCGAATGACCAAATGGAATGCTTGAAACTACCCTAAAATGGACAAGTCACAACATCATTTTTTATTTAAAAATAAATATCTCCATAAATCCACAACTAAGCGTTTCGGACTCGCTCTAATATCTTGCAATAACCATAAGTTCGTACGAATATAGACTACTAAGTCTTATTGGTGGGGCGAACGCACCTGCTACCGTCCGAGTAGTAATAATTCTCGATGTCCATGCATTCTGTTTTCTTGTGAGGACACGGTCGGTAGTAGGGGATCGGCGACAGCGATTTGTGTGAGCGATTTATTGAAAATACGTGCCTTAAGATTAAAACATATTTATGATACGTCCGCATTATAAATAAAAAAGAGAAAATGTTTATAATTCACGTTGAAATTAATAGCGTGTTATTTTGTGATGTTTTCGATATTAATTTATATTTATTTCTGATACAAAATATTATTTGTTTTATTAAAGGGATTTAATATATTGCACTGATTAGCTTTACAGCGTGATATTGTATTATCATGAATGACTAAACGATATTTTATTCATTAAAATGTGTAAATTAATTAGCTTATTTGTAAAGGACATGGCTAAACCAAAGTATGGACGTCGTAACCCGTACAAATAAATATTGTATAAATATGGTACCTAGCAATAAATAAAGCCGCATAATTAAAGATTGATATTTTGTAGTTAAGAAGGTCCAGAAACTTGGCATATCTGCGCAATCCTGAAAATAAAGTAGCGCTCCTACGTCAAACAACGTTACAAAAACTTCAAAATATAACATTGCTCTGAACTTTTACCAAGGCGTTTTGATGAACCTGAGCCGAAAGTTATTTATATATGAGGTAGATAGGTAAACAATTCTGCTTATACTAGATAATGAACACAAAGTAACCAAGGACAGACACAAAATATATAGGGCAAGTGACCCGGTTGTGGCCACCGACCCCTTTGTGGCCATTTGGACCTTCAAATAATTATAACTAAGGCATGGACAAATAAATTACTCTGTTGTGTACAGTATTTAAAATATTGAATATTGGAGACACTGATACCGTTGGCAGCTTTGATGTGTCAAACTTCACTTCGATGCAACAAGTCATTCTTTTTAGTTGAGGGTGAAATTGTTAAGATCTTAACAAAAAGGCTAAGGCGAGCGGGTGAGGATTTGGTTTTTATTTTTTAAATCTTTGCTTATTGTTTGGATGTTTATGTTAATACTACATGAAGAATAGATTGTCTAAGTGAAACTAAAGTTATTTTGTCGCCATATGTTTCTGAAGTGCGGTTATTAGAAGGTGGCCACTAATGGAGACAAAATTATGAATTTCTCCATCTTTGGCCACATGGCTGGCCAAAACTAATGTACATAGACACCCGACTTCTTCCCCTTTATTTTATCGTGGCTTTTTCTCCTTGGCTTTACATATCAACAAATACATATTTTTCATTTTCAGAGATGCAATAAATTGCCTTCACACAAAGGGGAGGTCAGTTTACTTTGCAGCTTTTACCAACGTCATATAAATGTTGATCTCCTTATTTCTAAGTTAAATTCAAGTGAAGTAATAATATTTCATATTTTCCAAACTAAATAAAAACTATTGTTTGTAAAATGTCTAATGTAATAAATAAATTTCGATTACTTTTATTGTATTTTTTTATGGCCAGAACTGGCACACGACCGTGGCCACAAATGGCACGAATCTGGCCAAAAATGGCACAAACTCCCTTTTTCTTTTCTTTCTTATACAGTTATTTTTCTATTGGACGTTTTTTAAAAAAGGGTTTTCTTAGGCAAGGTTAATACATGTTAAATGACTTTTTACAAGAAATATGTTCGTGATAACTAAAACTATAAGTTAAGAAAGCCTCAAAGTCGACAAAATTCTTAAAGTGGCCACAACCGGGTCACTTACGATAGTAAGATTGTGCAATCTCATACAAAATAAATATTTTGTGTCGATCAAAACATTTACAATTATTTGGTTTCAGAAAAAAGTCATTATATTACCGTTATTAAAAATGTATGTTCGTTTAATAATTTCGATTTGATTTTCGGGGAAACTAATGTCCTAATAATAGCTTGCAGTACCTACTTCCGTGTTGTCATGTCAAACCACAACAGAAAAAAATCAAATATGAAACTTATTTTTTGTTAATTTTTGTTCACCAAGTTATAAGAATTAGTTAAACACAAAATAATTCATAAGTGAATATTTAAATGATACGGGTTAGCGTGAAATTCGTATTCTTGTTATTATGCCTGGGTCAGTCATTTAGCCATCTCCTTTAAACTGACAGCTTTAAAATAGACATCATTTTACATTTCCACTAGATTTATTAAATAAATTTTCAATTCTGTGTGGTTAGTTTATTTTGTGATTATCTAATTGATGTAGCTATTTAATAATATCAATTTAAACATTTAACATGGTGTTTGTACCGGGGCCTGGAGAAGATTTTAAGTGTGTGAGAGCCATGCTTCGACACGAATGGACCGGCTCGACCGTAGTGATACCACGGCCTCACAGAAAACTAACGTGAAACAACGCTTGCGTTGCGTTTAGATCAACAAACAATTTTCCGCTATCGCTTATGACTAATTAACATTTACTTAGCAAGATAAATACAGATGTTACTTATTCAGAATGTATTTCAAGCGAATACCTCATTTTTGTTATTCACTTTCTGGTACTATTTCTCAATAAATACTCCTTTTGCTTTTATTTTTAACTTGAGAAGTAAATCATGAGTGTAATGAGTCTATATTCGTTTCATAAATTGGATTGGAACGTTTATTTTTGGGTTCACAAAAAGGGTTTGTATTTGCTTGAAATAAATGATTACTAATTTGATGTAGCATTATGAAGACCTGTATATGAATATAGTTATTTTAGCTTACCAGGCAATTTTATTGTTGTTGTGATTTTACAATCTTTAGATATCATTCACTACATTTTATTTGTGGTACTAAATTAAATAATTATCATGTTTTACCTACTCACTAACTAAATGGATCAAACACATTTATTATAAGAAATTTCTGAAACAGTATCTTGAAACAGATAGCTATCAAAGGAATTCTTATTAAAAAAAACAAGCAAATACCTAAAAAATATAACCAATTCTTGTAAGGAAACCCATAACACCCAGTTCACAGTAAAACGATTACAAACTCGTCATTCTTTAACATTTCATCAAACAAATCACGCGAAAAAATTCCGCCATTAATTCACTCAAATTGAATTCAACGGTTAAAGGAGCCTTTACCCTATAACCGTGAATTACGTTCCCTACCTTATTCCATACAATTTGGGAGCCGAGTTAAATGTCAACACGATAAGTTAATGTTGGAACTCGCGTGGGTAAGCACGCGATGAAAAAAATATATAATTTATGTGCTAAAGTTAACGTGTTCGTTTGTGAAATCGACTGCGGATTATACGGGCGAGAATTGTGATGGTTGGGCTTGCTTATTTTGGTTGCAAATGCTAATATTGAAGTCTATAGGAACTATGGAGTTTTCTTCTCCTCTAGTAACATCTTCTGATTTGTTTCGTTGCGGGATCCAAGACATTCATTCATTTCCCTGGGACGCGCCGGACTTCAGTGTTCCGGTGTTTTCAGGTTTGTATCTACTGTAGATCCTGGCTTACAGGAGTTGCAGCGGTTTGGGAGGTTGTGGCGGGCTTGTCCCATTAAAATAACTATGGAGTCTGGAATCATGTAACGACATGTAAGTGCTGCAATACCAATTTTCTGCCAGTGATGTGAATAGTCAAATTGTAAAACTACGAACCTGCCGTTACCGGGGAATCCGGTGATTTTTAGTCAGTAAGAGTCTGAAATTCCCTCTTGCTCAAGGCGGGAGAAGAAATTGGACGATTTTCAAAATTCAATGATAACGTTATGAATGTCGAATTCTTTACAGTCGTACCTTGTTTTAGAACTAATCGATCAACAAAACAGCAATTTTTCACTACAACTTGTAACTTTTTTTTAATTCACTTAGTCTCCAGTGTACAGCAAAATGAACCTTGTCCACTTAAACATTAAGTTTAAACAGTAAACTAATTAAAAGTGTTTTATTAATACTACGTGAGGACCTAATTATACACAGAATGTCCCGTGCGCTTAGTAGTTTTTTGTTTAACAAAAACGTAAATAACTTTGAGGTAATCATTAAGACGAAGCGGCTCATTTAAATTTAATCTTGCTTTGAGGGAAACATGTGGTGTAAGGAATAGAAATGTTAGTAATTATCCAGTGTGCATCTTAAATGTGTTTTGACTTGAATTTATTTTATGTGTTTTATTATTTTGTTTGATCTTTTTTTATTAATCAGGTACGAGTAACTAATAAAAAATAAGAATGTGATTGAAATTAATTTGATCGAGGTTACTTTGGAGGTAGATAATGAAAATGTGGTAAAGATTGTGAATCCTATTCAATTCCATTGTGACTAGTAGGTTTTTGAAAAGTTAATAGGTAAGTCTTTTCTTGTAAATGTTTTGGTAAACAACTTGACCTTTGCACATAATTACTAACAAAATTGCATTGATTCAATGAAATTAAAATTAAAAATTTGATTTCCCGTGTTGTAATGAAAATAACAACATAAATAAATCAACTGTACAGTCGCAGCGTCGTATGTTTCGCAATGCTGCTCATAAATATGAGCTTAAAGAATAGTTTGAAACTAAACAAGTTGTGAAAGAGTTACGCAAGTAAGTCGAAAACCATAATAATTAATTTTGGATGTCTCCCTTCAACATTCTTTACCTCCTCCATTTTTGAAGTCGGGTAATATCCTGAAATGGTTTCTGTCTATCCTAAAATCTGAAAAATACTATGCTAAAAACAGCATCAAAACACATTTCTAAGTCATGGTATTTAGAGCCGTATATTTTCATAAATACGTTCTATTATTCTAAAAATACTTGACTTCAGAAATGAGTGAATTCTAATATACGTGGAAGTAATATGGGGTTTGTTATTTTGATATATGAGTTTATTATAACTGGAATTTTACCGTTTCATTTATTTCAATTGCTTTATCAACGTGAATTTTTATTTCAGACTTTATTACTTCACTGGAAGGTATATTTTTGTAGACCAATCATTATCGGATTCCATAAAATTTTACTACAATTAATAAAATGATATATAAACCACATCCCTGTCTCAAGCGATTTTGAACCATATATCTTCTACACAAAACTTAAACTTTTGTATCTAAGAACTTGTTTTCATAAACCCTATAAATCGTATATACGATACGATCCTAGGCAGGTTCCTTCAAAGCTAGTACATCAGTTGATATTATATAGAAAATGACTGGAAGCTACTGAAATATTATTTCAAAGCGATTCAAAACGTTGCTCGCTCAACCATGAATCCATGTCTGTTGACACAACGATTTCTCGATTTAAAATACCGATTCTGATTCGGCTTTGACGATTATGACGATTATGGGATTTAGGGGTTGGGGTGTAAATGTTATGTGGGAGGACTGCAGGCGTAAATGCCAAATGAAAGGTTGTAGGCTCGATTCTCCAGAAAGGTAAGATTATTATTAGGCTTTTAGATTCCGATGCCTATAACTGATCACACACAAAAGTTTATTTGTGATGTGTTTTATCTGAAACTAAATAGGCATTTTATCGCAATCTCACCTGGCAACTAACGATACGGTCGGTTTAGATGTTAGTCCATCAATCACGCTGAAACTACTGAACGGGTTCAAAGTCCTACCACCCAATTCAGCTCATACCCTAGTATACAGACAGGGTACAAGCTGAATTGGGTAATAGGACTTTTTATCCCATGGTAACGCGAGCGAAGCCGCAGGCAGAAGCTAGTGTTGATAGAAAGGCAAGAGAATAGTAGTAGCAGTGCGACAATAGCCGCGTCGTGTGTCGTTGAATGCTGTTCATGAATATGAGCCTCTAGGGCTTGAAACTGGTCGAGTTTCTCGTCAAACAGTTACGTGAGTAAGACAATAACATAATAATTAAGATAAGACTAATAAAATGGGCTGCGATGTTGGGGTATGTATTAGTCTACTATATCATAAGCAAAACTTAGATCGTGGTATTACAACAATGCTTTTGTACGTATCTTCAAGGACAAATAAAAAACTAAGCATTTTAATTCCAACATGCTTAACGAAGAACTTAAAATATCAACATTTCAAAATATATAAAGACACATTCATAAAATCACACGTCTGCTAAAACAATTAAGATTGAAATTCGCAAAACAGTGTATAAAGTAATTGCAAATTATTTAATGTTCGTGAAAGTGGCGTTGGAGCTAGCGAGGCGAGCGTGAGCGACCACAGTGTGGATAACGCTGAGTGACAGCCTGTCAGCATGACGGACACCTAACTAAAGAGAATATATACATAGCTACTAATGTTCTAATTATACAACCACTAATTTATATTACATTTTGAAAATAGGTATCATTTTGGATAATTTTTATTAATCAGCATTTTTTAATGACCTTGGTCTAACTGTGAATTTTGCTTGAAAGATGGTTTATTTATGGGTAAGTACGCAAACGTTCCTCAATTTTCAGAAGAGTTCTGTCACTACGAATCTTTATGCCTTTATAAAAAACAGAAACAACTATATTTAAGTACAACTATAAGTATAAATTAGAATTGAGTACAGTTTCAATATTACAGAAGAAAGCAGTCAAGTCTCATGTTAATGGTTGCAACTGAAACCAACTTATGATTAAAATATTCATAAATCAATAGCATATTGTGTGAAAACATTTTATTTCAGTTAGTGAAATTAAAAGGAAACCTTGAAGTTTAAGTTCTATCTTGAAGTCATACATACAATGCAAAATAAATATGAAATATCAAGAAATCGATGAAATGTTTCATATTTTATCAGTTTCAAGAGACAAAAGGCTTCACAAAATATTGGTGCTATCGCTGAGAATTTATTCGCCATTAAAATAAGAGTATGAAAAGAAATATTTATAACAGAATCTATTGAAGTTTGTTGAACTGATTTATTTATTGAATAAAGAAAAATACTTCAAGTAACAAGTGCGCCTTTTCACCTGATGAGATCGGTGGAGGTGTAGCTACCTGAAATACACCCACTTATGCTGTATATAAATAAATTCTGTTTCATAGAGGCACAAGAACTGAAGATCGAAATATTGACGTGTTATTAATAAGGCATGATGAATATTATGTTTCTTCTTCTTCCATACATTTCATGCCAATTTATGGGATTTAACTATTTGAGTAGTAAGTAGTAACCCATAGTAAAAGTATTTAGGTATAATATACATTTTCTTATACCTACTTTGTTTCTTTAGTCTAATGTGTTTAGACTTCGTCTATACATACAGAGAACCAAAAAACTTTAGGAGAAATTTGATAACAACAAACCCCCTAAATTCCACCACCAACCTCACCTAAACCCTGGCACAACTAGATTACAGGCTCCCAGCAAAATTTCCAACACTTATCTAGCACGTAAACCATCTAAACAAAACCACTAATTATCGTTTACCATGAGCGTCCGTTTACGGCCGATATTGTGCCTCACTGGCCGGCCGGTCTATCAAACGGCTGATTGCAATCTCGCGCACAACCGACCGAAATTGTTCATACAGTCCGTCATTAACTACAATAGATCTTTGTGTGACGTCATTGAAGTCCATTTGACTAGGATCGTCAAAGGTTATTTTGTGAGTGAGCTCAGATTTGAAATCAAGAGGTACAATTGACAAAGTTGGCGGTCGACTATCATTAGGCTATATTCGCATGCAATCAGCGCGAGCGATCACAGTTAAATCGGGGTGGATAGCGAGTTTGCCAAAGAATTTTATATAAAGTACACTTTTTAGACTTTGTCGATAGTACAAAGAGTCACAAAGATCTACAATGGATGTTCAATTAAATGGTACCTATAGCAAAATGTGATGGAATATGGAAAGCAAATATCAATTTAGTCTTTTTGTTAGTTAGTAGTAATAGATACAGCGCATTAAGTTTCGAAATGTGGGGTTGGCTATATGCCGACGTGGCTTGTCTTCTTCATGCTTCTAAACACAATCTGTGTGAAATGTAACGTTTCAAATAAAATAGTATAGATTCTGATAAATATATCATTGGTTGTTACGTATAGTACTATACTTTACCAAATACCATTCATGAAAAGAATTTAAATTTAAGAAATATTATGAATTCTGAATATTTCTCCATGGCCGTACTAAAAGTTTTTTTTTTCGGATACTTCCAAGAATGCGAGAAGAATTCTCATTGAATAAAAATATCTAATTTTAGAAATGAGGAAATTTTATTTTCTTCTGTCGGTGTTTTTCATATAATTTTTGTATTGTTTCAACTCGGTTGGAATACTTTACTTGGTAGCAAGAACGCATTCATATTTATATATCAGTTTTATTATAACTTTGGTGAGACATACTGAATTAATAATTATATTACGGGCCTACTCACGTAACTGTTTGACGAGGAACTCAACTAGTTTCAAGCCATGCTAGAGGCTCATATTCATGAGCAACGTTCCGCGACATATGACGCGGCGACAGTACGAGACACTACTGTCCAGTACTCACGTGCTTATGAAGAAGACTGTGTGACTGTTACTCGAAACTAGTAGAGCTTTTCTCCATTAATATATGTGTGTAAACTGTGATTTTTAGTTAATTTAGTATGTCTTACGACAATCTATAAATAATATAAAAATAAGTCGGGTTTTCCTTCCTGACGCTAACTCCAGAACTCACGAACCGATTTCCACGGTTTTGCATTCATTGGAAAGGTCTCGGGCTCCGTGAGGTTTATAGCAAATTCATTTTAAAGAAAATTCGGGAAAAATTCTAGAGAATAGCAGGAAAATAGGGAAAATTGGTGGCGAAAGGGAGCACGCCGAGTTTGCTAGTTATTAAAAAAATCTTATCATGTGACCAAATGGACAGATTTCCCATCAATCTATCCTTGGTTCAAAAAACATCACTTATAAGAAGATGTACAATTTCAATAATAATGTAAGAAACAAAACAATAAACTGAAACGTTTTATTCCACTCCAGACATACATTGGAACATCTATTTTTATAAAATCCTCTTTCAAAACGAAAGTCTCAGTCTTAAAGAGTTCTGTTATTGGCAGTTTCCCCTCTTCCGTTTAGTTAAGCAGCAAATGTATAGCTGGGTGAAGTTTTTCCAACGTTGCAGAAGATATTGTTTTAAGTTCAACTCTTTTTTACTTGTGATAAAAAACTAACACACATAGCGTGTTTTTATGTCACTAGAAAATAATAAGCATCGTCAGTTTTTACATTTCCTAGGAAAATATTATAAACTTCCCTAAGATTCTATATGAGAAATATATTTTAAATTTATCCTAGGTTTGTGATTTTCCACTGACATAAATATTATGCACATTATGTTTCGCCTTGTACCTTAAAAAAGAACATGGGCAGGCGAGTAAATTTTCAATGTATCATCCACTTTTCCTTTTTGACCTGTTTATTTGGGTCAAATTTAGTAATTGGAATTTAACCCCCTTCCTGGCGTCCAATCGATCTGATATTTGGTACACACTCTTAATCTTGATGACCATACAATATAAGCTAAATAAAACCGTTTACCATAAAACAATATTTTTATGTATTACTTGTTTATCATTTTGACGGTAATATTATGTTAATGTGAAAATAACAATTCATGACTTTATGACATGGTACAAATAGCAAAATTGATTGACAAAATCTTTTTACATGCAAATGCTAGTAGCAAAGACTAGTTTGAAAATAAAACTAAAACTAAGGACGAACCATTTATCGTTACAGAGTTCTTGAGATAAATCTCGAGTCGTCCATTTCGAGTGCTGAACAAAAACTGTTTAACTTATACTTGGACGACCTTCTTGCTAGTGCATTTTTTAATAATGCAGTTTCTTCATTTTCTTTAAAATTTTCTTTGGTAATGTTGACCTTAGTTTTCGTATGATGATGATGTACTTTTTACTTCTCTTATGACCATTTTCACCAATCACCTAAACTGTATCTTAAATAAAAGTTAAACAATTTTCATCATCTAAACTAACCCCTTACTTGTACTTAGGTGTCACTTATAGATAACAAAAATTACGTAAAAATAATATTATATCACCTATTTTAGTCTTGGCGTTTAATTAAATTTAGAAGACGCGGTGGCTGAGCAACTAGCTGTCGTGCAACATGTAGCGGGTTCAATTCCCGCACAGAGCAACTCTGTGTGATCCACAAATTGTTTCGGGTCTGAGTGTCATGTGTATGTGAAGATATTTATAAATGCACCCACGACATAGGAGAAAATCACACGGAGGGGCAACATTTAAAATTAAAAAAAGCATAAATACTACTAACGCATACTTAACATTGATACAGGGTATCCCTACCTCATTTACATTGAAAAATAAAACCATTCATCACTTAGACAAAAATCATACCATCAGCATCAACTCAAAATAGCAAATCAACTACCAATTTATCACGATTAAACTCTCCCAAGTTTATAGTCCCCTGCCGCTTCCTACTTAAATCAAGTACAAGAAATATCACAGCGAAAGTTTATTCGTGGAACAAAGGGCATCTTTCAAACGCACTCGTTTCGGTATCATGAAAATAAACGAACGCCCAAAGGGTTCGAACGACACATCGTAAACACTCAACAAAGAGTGTAGGACTAGTACAACTGTTTGTTTGTCCGTCATTCTGAGCCGAGCCACCTTCACCATTAGCCGTTAATGCGTTTTTGTTTATTTTCGCCCGTCAGATCTAGTGAATATTTCCTTTGGTCGAATTTTCTATTTAGATTACGGATTAATTTGAATACTGTTTTGTTGAATTTTGTTCGTGGGATTTTTAAGTGCTTATTCGGATGTTCGTATTATTTATGCTTAGTCATTTTAGCACTTTTGACACAAAAGCAAAACTTTTATGTATGATAAATTTTTCCAAATACTTATTACTTCACTTTCTCAATATGCAAAAATGTCAACAAATTGATATGTATGTAGACCATAAGTTAGTAGACTTTACTGTTTAGACCATTACTTATTATAATTTTAACGGCACTGGGCGATTTTGTCTCTGAGAGACAAAGTCCTTAAAAAAATACTTATTATTAATTATACAAAAATGCATATCCATACACAATTAAACAAAAAACAACATAGTAGCCCGCACCCACCATTATTCATTCCACCCTCCCCAATTGCCTTCTATTTCGAGACCCTAACTTCCTAAAGAAGACCAAGCAATCCTTTTTTCTTAGTTATTTAGGGACCAACAAAGCGCGTATTTGGAATATTCGCGGCAACAAATCATACGCCGCCTTTTAGAAGCCATGAAAGCATTCTTAAAACAAGAACATAAAAAAAAAGAATCAGAGCTACACTAAAAAAGGATACGTTGTAAGTCATAAGCGGTAGCGGGTGAATAGATTGCTTTTTGTATGATCCGAGAATTGCAAAAATCATTTATTTTTTATGATTAAAACATACACATTGTTATGCTGCATGCCTAATGCTTTCTTACTCGACTAAATTAAATATTTTTATTCAAATGTTTAAATTACAACATCAAGTATCAAATTAAAATTATTTTTTCATAAAGATTTAATTATGGGATTAATCGTAACTTTGAAGTATTATGAAGAAGGATTTAATTATATAAATCAATACGTCTGATCCAATTTCATATAATCCGATTTTGACAGATTAGCTACTTTGGCACAATATTCCAATCATGTTTTTATTTAAGACACAGATATTTTTTATGGAATAGGAGACAAACGAGCAGACGAATCACCTGATGGTAAGCGATCAGCGCTGTCCATGGACACCCGCAACACCAAAGGAGTCACAGGTGCGTTACCGGCCTTTTAAAAAGGAATACGCTCTTAATATTTAAAATAAATGTCCTAGAGTATTCGTAGCTTTCAGTTAAGTATAATACTCAATTCAAAAGTGAAACTTTAAGTTTTAAATAGTATGTTTACAGTCATAATATTCTCACACGGGGACTACCAGAAATAATAAATTTATATTCCAAAACATTTAACCGTAAACAGCTCACGAACTACACCTACTATAAGTAATTTGATTTCCATAACAAAATTAATTACGTGTTCCGAATATTAGTTGGTTTTGCTCTTCAATTCATTTGGAAAGTCATTTAAGGTATTTCATAATAATTCAGTGGAACCAGAATGGCGTGTTAAACATTATAATGGGGATGGCGGACATTTATGATGAATTTGCTTATCTGCGGCTAAACATAGGTTAGATAACTAACTAGTCAACTCTATTGTGTAGGTAATTTGTATTTAAATTTATTATTATATTGTGTTTTAATATACAAGGAATTTCAAAAGGCTAGTACAATGTTTACATGTTTAAACTTTGTTTGAAATACTTAAGTATTTGTCGGGTCAATAGGAGTGATACCACGGCTTCACAGTAAACCAACGTGAAACAATGCTTGCGTTGTGTTTAGTCGTATGAGTGATTAGATTATCGGAGCCCTAATTACCTTCCGTCCCCAATCTTCCCAATCTCTGATTCCCTAACAGTCCTTAAATGTCAGCCAGACATGACACATGCAATGCACTCTAGTATTTCAAATGTACATGGGCGGCGCCGATTGCTTATCATCAGATGATCCGTCTGCTCATTTACCGGCTTATACCATTGAAAATATTAGAATCGTACTTTCGGAAAAAAATAACATATTTTCTATCAAAATCATAATATAACAAAATACCCCAACGTTTTACGCTCGCTGCAATCACTTAAACCAACCCAGAAAAGAAGCGTTTGAAATACGCCAGTGAATCACAGTGGGAAGTGGAGAATGCGTTAATAAGTCCCAAGACATCCCCGGATTTCGACTTACCATACATGTATACACAACACGGAAGCCACATACATATGCTCGCGTACCGACGTGCCTGCAAGAACCTTGTTGAAAAAATAACGAAGTCATGTCTTCGCAGAATGATTAAAAAAGGAAAACCGTTACAATGTTTGGACGTTTTGATTAAATTTAGATTCGAACCAACGGACGGACGGACGTGTTTAATTTTTAATTAGTTACGCATTTTGTTGTTCTGTGTGTTAGAGGTTAGGTATAATTGATTTGCATGTTATGAAACTTTTTCGCAGTTTAGGTGTTGATGCAAAATTCATGAGGTCAGTTTTTCATTTAAAAATCTGTGAGCTAGGTTACGATTGTACGGCTACTGTTGAACTGTAGGATTGTCATACATAAAAGGAGTTACCATAGTACAGTTTTGTAGCTGTGTAGAAATTGACAGCTTAAATGTTTCAGGCTTATCAGTAAGCTTTATTGCCCACATCACACACACACACACATCTACATTATAAGGGGGCACTGTCGACCAAAGAGGCCTCTTCTCGCCCGGAGAAGATATAAACAAAGTGTTCTTGGTATAAAAGCCTATCATACTTTTCATATATTAACTCGACACACAGTTTATTAACTTTATTCAGCTCATTTTCGAAGAAGAATTTGCTGAAGTTGAAACACGTGGATTGAGAATATTCAAACAAATTACAATGATTAGCTTCTTTATACGTCCCACGCCGATCTGTATTTTATAAATCTAATAAAACACTTCAGAACAACTTTACACAAGAAGATTATTTATAAACTTAGTACTTGAATATCGTCTTTAGAGTTATTGTTTTACAGTCTGTTTTGTGTTTGTCTTGATTGAGATTTTAATGAGTCGTCATTTGATACCTACTTTATTTAATATGTTTTTATGAATAAGCACTATTTGTCCACATTTTTCTTTATGATTTATATTCATCTGTGAACTTTTTTGTTTAATGGGTATCGTAATTTGTAGTATTTTATTTAAAATTTTGATTATTTAGCATAGCTTAAGACGTAGTAGCAATTTAAAATCTCAAATTATGTTAGGTTCAGTAAAATCTAATCTACACTATTTTATTAATCTACACTATGTTTGATAGCCACTTCTTACGTCACAATTAAGGTATACAATACATCAATAAAAATATAAAAATCCTATTTCTTTTGTAAGTACACAAAACATAACGATGCTTATGGTACACTAAAAGTTGTTCGATGATCGATCATAACTCCTAACAACATTCGTTTTTATATTTCCGCCCAACAAAAATGTTTGTAGGCGTCGTAACTAGATTACACAACTTGAATATTATTTAAGTACAAGTAAAAGCAAATTTATCTCAAAATAACCTTTTCCTGGTAGCAAAATTGATTTCGATAAAATTATGGAATAAAATCTGTCAAAGAAATAGAACAAAGACGAGATACATTGGTAACAAACTGACTGCGTGATACGGCAACAGCTGGCTGCTGCTTAACGCGTAGTGGGTTCGATTCCCGCACATAGCAGTTCTTTGTGTGATGATCATTATTCTTGATTTGGGTTTGGGTGTTATGCGTTTGTGAATTTGTATGTTCGTAAACGCACCCACGATACAGAAGAAAATCCTCAAGTGGGGCAAGGTTATCTTTAAAAATTTGAACTACATGAAAATTGAGGAAGGCTTGTATTTGTTTAATTGGAGGTGCCATAAGTAGGTACATAATCAAATGATTAAGACTGACCAGTGTGAACATTTATCCATGTTTCAGCTCGGAATAAAAAGTATTTAGAAAGCGTACAAAGCACGTTATATTCAACCATTCTAAGTTTGTAGCTCCATGGCGATATAAAAAATACTACCCGAAGAATCACATATTCAATAACACAGCACAACACTTAAAAAAAATACGAAACGTAACTTACAAAACCCATTCAAAATCAGTAGACGTTAAAATTGTACATAATAGAAACAACATTAAACCACGTATATCGTTCAGGGAAATATTTCCAGAATATTCTGCCAGTGCCACGTATAAAACGTTATGTAGCATATCACAGAAACTGATTTCCTTTCCAGCTAAACTCCGGGCGATATTCTCACAGAGTGTTGGCAACGCTCGAACTAACATATAACACTATAACACAGCATATGGACTGAAAATATACCAATAACCTACAAATGTACCGGTTAGCCAGTGTATCATAGAGTTTAGTTACGAGGTATCTATTTTATTTTTGAATATTTTATGCAATCTCTAGAGATTTACTCGTATATAAAGTTTATTTTTCCATGCTACGATTCAGGATTGACACTGATTTAATGGTCAAATTGTTAAATTATTTCATTACGTGACCCTAATCGATGTTTCTATTAAAACATCTTTACTATCTTCTTTAAAAGATCATTTGATATATTTAGAGTCTAGATAGCCGGTATGTCCTAGATAAAATAGAATTAAGAACGTAATTTGTATTAACTAATCTGTTATTAAGTTTATCGCGTACTTATATGAAGGTGGTGAATCAGCCGCTTAATGGAACAAGCCATTTTGTATATCAGTTTGTGGTCTACTATTTCAGTTGCTAGAGAATTGGTTTCAGCATCTTTTACGATCATTATACACCGAAGTAATCTAAACGTCCAACAAACCACATATTGAAAATACCAAATTACACAACTACCAAGTATAAACACGATTCATTCGATGAAACCAAGTCATTAGATTATATTCAAAGGAACTATTTATTACAATATGTTACAAGAAATAATTTAGTAAGAGAGGTAAAATTGTAAACAAATTATTCTATTGATGTTTAAATAGAGCAGAGGGCTAGTACAAGTTTGTAACCAAATTGAAACGTTACCGCTTTTAGCTTTCGGATTGGTTCGTTCATTGGAGCAGGCCAATCAGAACGCTGAACGTCATAAACGTATCGATCACGTTAAACGTAAAATAAACTCATACTAAGCTCTCTAGTATGTGTATGAATCGTGAATCTCTGAAAATGGATTGAAAACACGATGGATTAAGTGTGTACGCCCTTAACATCGGTAGTGGTAGGTGAGTGTTCAGGTTTCTCTTTATACATTTGATATGCCTCGACTGTTTGATGTAGATGTAATCTTAAACTATCTACGTACATTTGGAATAACGAGGAGAATAAGTAAATTGTTGGGGTTCGAAGATAAAGACAGGCCTTGAAAATTAGGTTACAGTTTTTTTATGGAATAGGAGGCAAACGAGCAGACGAATCACCTGATTGTAAACGATCGACGCCAATTCAATACCAGAGGAGTCACAAGTGTGGTTAATTTTATTAGTAGAATTCATATAAACGTAAGCAGAAACAAATGAAAAGCTACTTATTATTAATGTAGGTAAGATAACTAGTAAAAAGCGATTCAATTTAAACGGAATCACTTCAACAACTTAATGTAAAATTTAATATTTCAACGATTTCCCCAAAACTTGTATGTAATCGCCAAATTCATACAAATGAAGCCAATACGTTGGCTCGCCAATAAGTTCTGACACTGTAATCGAATCGTGTTCTGGGAGCGAGCCAAAAGATATCTATGATAAATACCGAAAAAAGAGCCTTTCAGGTCATTTGGGACAGATCAATGAATAAAAAAGATAAATCAGGACACGTATCACGGTGTCACTTTTACTTTTGCTAACCTGCTTAGCCTTTGAAGTTAAAATAAGCCCACAGAATATTCTCGAAGTGAAAGAGAAAATCTTATTTCTGTGATTTATTTTTAAAGTAGGTACATCCAACGCTATTGATTTAAGTATGAGGTACCACCTTCATATTATCATTTTCCTTGAAGCAAGTCCTTTCAAGTTGGTAGAAATTGTCTTTCTTCTCTAGTGGTGAATATTCAGACTTCTAACAAATCTTTTAAGGCAGACTTCCAAGTTTACATTGCTACGACTAAAATCATCGTTTCGTGAGATTCTCAAATGTAGGTAATAAAATCACTAACGTACCTATGTGTGGTGCTACGAAAATGTCGGCAGAGACTATAACCAACGCCATCTATTACATTATGCGAGAATAACCGGAACAAGGGACGCTAGAGTTGGGTATTAAGTAGAGACTTAATATTATTATCTTGTCACCCTTTGAGTGCTAAACACTGTTTTGTAAAATATGTTAAAGTAAAATCTATATTTTTCACAAAATGCAAGCGAGCGATATGGCTGTGTGAAGGCAGGAAAATGACATAAGAAGCTGATTATGGTTCCTTTGCATCCTTTTATAAGGCTCCTGGAAAGTAATAGGACACTTAATGGACAATAAAAAGAACTTCTGACGCATACTTGTAGTGGTACAATGTGATATAAAAAAGTATGTTCTGATAGGAAAGATTCTAAGTTCATATAAAATGTCTCTTAATTAGATATTGTGTGTTTTTACCTAAATGAAAAAGGGAATGGTGTTATTGAACACTTTATAAATAAAAAAATAAATAAAATTGTTGTGATTGCTCATATCTCCTGCAAAATTTGTCTACTATTGTAATCATCAAATCGATTCAGATATAAAAAGTATGATATGTTGAAGTTGTTTCATTCACATGTCTAAAAATTTCAAATTAGACATTTATAAATATCCAACTAATATTAAATCAAAACCAGTGGTTTTAAAACAAAGCTTCAAAATACAATAGCCAGAGTCATAATAAATTTTTATTAACCATAATAAAAGGTAATAATTCTGAATGTAGAGGGAGTGAAATCATTTATAACAATTTCAGACAAGGCGACCTCTTCTGGGTAATATGTGTTATGGAGCACGAAATATATTTCATGTGATAGAATGTGAATTTCAATAATACTGACTTTACATACTCGTGCCGAGTCGAGACATTTGTGAAATATTTGGTCGAGTTCCGAAAGAATCGTTGGATGCTGGCTGGTTTTATTGCCTTACAATATAACACTAGTTGTAATATTTAGTTTATTCACCCATGAGGCTCACCACCATCTGCCAAAGAAGATTCTTTGACTTCTTTGGCCACATTGCAAGGAAGAGACCTCTCTTCCAGGTAATAACCTGGAAAAGTTGCTGCTCACAAGAAAGGTAGATGGAAAAAGACCAAGGGGCAGGAGTCCGATATTGATAACTACGGAGAACAGAGGGTGATATTTAGTAATACTATTATACTTAAAACGTGGATTGCTATTATTATTTTACTATGTGGTACTGGTGTAGTTTGAACGTTACCTTCCTGTTGACCAAGTATTAGGTTAGTGGTCTTGGAATTCTTCTATAAATCTAGGGTTTGTGTTTAGAATTATATTCGACGTTGACTAACTATGAGCCAACATGATAACATTGAATTGAGATTGATAACATTTTGAAATTAACTTAAAAGAGTCTGTGTCAAAAGATTTTGGATTAAATAGGTTTAAAATTTTTTTCTAAGCCCAATAAGTCACAGACCATCTATGCTTGTCTATTTTACATGATATATACTATCTTGTGTACTATTTAGATACTAACAAAGTAAAAATAGAACCAAGAAAAGCGTAAATTAGCGATGAGATAAACCCTAGTTTAGCAGTAATAAATTAGACGGTTCAACCTATCATTGGTGGCACGGTCCTGGCCTGTTTCCAATACTGTCTAGAATTAATTTACTAAGAAACTTATTTACATATTCAACTGCTAGATACTCTATAGGGCGTAATTATGCTAAATTAATTGGGGCGTTTATTGAGATGGTTGCTTGGTTGGCTTAGCGACTGTCTGTCTTGGCACTATCACACTTATAAATGCGAAAGTTTCTTTGTTTGGATGTTTTTCCGTCAATCACGCTGAAACTACTGCACGGATTTTGATAAAATTTGGCATACAGATAACTTGGTTGATAGCATATTTTGTATCCAACACGGAAAGCGGGCGAAGCCGCTGGCAGAAGCTTGTTAGTTATAATATCGCTGAGATTGTGGTCCTAGATTTTGGACAAGTTAGAAAACATTGAAGAGATTATGGTGTTCTTTAAAGAACAAAGCACTCTTCCAGACTTTTGTCGTCAGAGTTTGACAATTTTTATAAGGACATTTAGATTTTTTGAAGCTTAATTGTAGCTGTTAATTTGGAATACGTATTTTCCTTTAACTTAATTACCCAATCGTCTATCACCAACAAATGACTTAACAACATGTAGTTTTTATAATAAATATCTGTTTTTGTTTGTGAAACCTCAATCACTTGTACCTAGTTTCTCTCCAACAAAGTTAATGGCAGAACACTAAAATCTAGTGTAAATATTAGGTTATGTAATGTAAATCTCAATTCGCAGCCATATCAGAATTTACGGCGCTGGTTTCAATATCCGTGAATCAAGATCTTTCCTATTAAGATATATGAGAATGGGTCCATGAGTCATCGTAGATCAATCTATGAAAGGTGGGAGAGAAGCGATTTCTGTGCCAAAATTTTAAACTAGCATAGTTTCAGTTAGATTTTCGGAGGAATTGGAATTTGGGTCAAGTTAGAACTAATGTTTTAGAGGGCAATACTCAATACTTGTTTATGGTTTGAGTCGTAACCATAAAGTAAATACAAAGAGGAGATATCATAACTGGATTTCTCTTTAACGTAATGCGTAACACTTTACGAGGTACGCGAGTGACGTTACAAGCCGCACCCCCCTCTCCCTCATAGCATGAAATATCTTTGTAATAAGTACTATTGACTAAAAACTAAAAACTACAACTAATTGTATGACAAGGACACAGACTCGAGTTCGTGGAGAGTAAACTATATTAATACAAAAAATAACTACGACCTTCTCTATTTTCCATCTAGTGGTACCATACTACAAAACTGGCAAATTGTCTACATTTTAATGTGACACTTTCTGACCGTTTATAACCTATCTACATTATCTATTCTTCACTTATAATCGGACAGCGCCGATTTTTTGTATCACAATGCACAAACACATTATTTCATCTCCTCTTTGTACTTGCTTCATGGTCATAACAAAAATGAAATATCTACGCGAAACATCCTTTAAAACATTACAATCTCAAACCTCATGATTGCTATATAAGTAACAAATGATACGATAAAAATAGAGTACAATAAACAAGCTTGATTTATTCACAAATCGTTGATACACGTAAAACCTCATTCACAAACAAACTTGTTTACATCCATTCATTACCTTCAGAAATTCGCGCAATTGTAAGACAATGCCAATAATGTCCCGATAGCTCTTAACACACATGACATAGGGTTGAAAATTGGAACACCGAAATCAGATACCGTTGAGTGTTTGCTAACAAGATTTTTTCATGTTATCTTGACGTGAATACCATTATGTGTGTTATAATGTCGTAAATAGGATACTTTTTATCCTCAAAGGGATGCTATGACTTTATTATTTCCGGCATTCGCCCTTTGAGCTTGTCCGGCCTCCGATGTTTGATTTAATATTACTGTTGATATAAAATTTCGTCCTTTCAAAGCGAGGACGAAGTTCAGTGAATCGTTTTTCGGTGTTCTGCTCCGTAATAAATCTGGATTTTTTGATATGATATCGTCAAGTTATTAATAAAATTTTCTTATAGGAAAGCTGTGGTTGTAACGTCTTTGTGGGAGAAAAATGAATCATAGATAAACAAAAGGATTTAGTTTTTGTTATATTTTTCATTGTTACTATGGAAACCAAATTCTTTACATGCTACACACCTTACAATAAAATTTAACTGTACAGCTGAACTATGCAGCCGAACAGCATAGATAAATTGTAAGGTGTATTGACTGTATGGAACTAAGATTTAACAGAACAGTTAAAACTGAAGGTGTGTAGCCTGCATAAGAAATATCGAAATACCACATCAGAATAACTATAAAAATGCCGGAAATATCACCAGTTAAACATGAATAGACATTCTTATTTTACGTTTACAATTACTAATTTTGAAGCAACACAAAATAGAACTTAGGTAGGTATAATAAAACAGTTTATACAACGGCTCTTGTCAAACAGATATTATTCAGTAGACCCTAGAGGCTCGTAAGTACAAGTAACTTAAAGAAATTAAAATACAGAATTGCAAATAGACTTATTTCAACCGAGTCTCAACCCTGAAATGATAAGTCTCAGAATTTAATATCTCCATATAAAATGCAAGATAAAACGGTACTTGTAATACTCGTGGCGCACAAGGGTTACCGAAACTAAATAAGTGGTCTACTTGTAACTCAAACTGAATGTTCCTTTGACGATCTTCACATTTTAACAGGATTTATTCCTTACTCTATTCGGTTTCTTTGTAAAAGGGTTTTCGCCCACTTATGGACAAGTTATCCAATTTCAATATGTGAGAGAACTTGGAAAGATTCTTTAAGTACGTGGAAAGGCTATTTGTGTTGAAAACAAAGTCAAATTGAGACCGCTATTACTCTGGAGATATTGTTTAAGTTGAAATTACTGTTGGTATGTTATGTGCTACTTCTAGATACGAGTACATGGTACATTTCTTTTTGAATGTGTGTTGTTTGATCTTTGAACACAGACAGGACAAAAATATGTGGGTTTGGAATCTTAAACTGATAAAAGACGAAAAACATTTCGCCGAATTTTCTTCTTTCATGTTTGTAAGCGTTATATATTTTTTTTACTTTTTCTATCATAGCACGAATCACATTATCAACAAATTAATTTGTCTGTGTACATACCTACTTAACTTAATTTTGTATCTCAAAATAGACTTTTACTTGTCTTTCCGTTCCTAAAATAATTCCTTAGCTCATAACTGAACAATAGACTGTTTGATAAGAAACGAAGCAGCAAGTTAATACTTTATTTATAAGCAAATAAATATTAAAGATACATTAGTGGTTCTGTAGCTGTTATAAAATTTTAAGATCATCATTTGAGCGAGTACTGCGGTGCGCGGCGCGGCGTGGAGCGTCCATTTCTCTGCGGGCGGGATTACAAATATATTCCATACTCATCTGCTTCTTTCTGTCTATATTTTGGTACTAATATTATAAACGGATAAGTGATTATTTATCTTCACTTTGAGTGTTTTTATCAGCTGTCACACTTCACATTAATAAGTATTATTATAAATGTGAAAGTTCAAGGACAAACTCCCAAACATCCAACAAACAAACATGTTTGAATCTTCGTGTCACCTGAATAATTTTGCTTATCTACATTTTCCTTTACCGTGCCCTAAGTCCTAACTACTGAAACAGATAAATTCGAATAACAAATAAAGTCAAATTAACTGAGGCGATCTTCTGTTAATTTCACTTTTCAAGTCGTATCATGTACTCAAGAATTCGAGTATTTACAACTGCAACGAAAGGCATTTAAGTGACTGAGAGTCTTCAAGACTCTTTGAATCACTGTTGAAATATATTCATGCAATTCTGACCTTTGTCCACGGTAGATTCGTAGAATTTGCGTTGAAATTTGCATGCATCCAAGCACTCAAGTAAGTCGAGTCAGACGTGTCACATTCAGTTCATCTGACAGAGGATTGCAGTTATTGACGCGTGAACTGGTATGTGTACTCCGTAAGAGTCACTTTGACTATATTACAAGTAATTGATTGATTGTTTGGAAAGCACCTTTGTGAATTACAAAAGAACTTGACTCTGTAAAATTCAAAGAAAAGACAAAAGAAAATAAACTTTAAATGTATCTGAAAAAAGTTTGTAATCGTAACGACTCGCTTGGTTTTCAATTTAAAACAAAACAACCATTAGGAGCACAGTGGGCGGAAAAAGACAAAACATAAAAAAACAAAAACCAATTTCATAGAAAGTTAAACAAAACGGCGATCACAAACTGGTACACAAAATAGCCTTAGTTACACAGCATGCCTCCATCGACCAAGCCGACAAATAGGGTGACCACACGATGAATGAATTTACAAGAGACAAGGGAATTCAATTTATCGAAAAATGGTTTTGTCCGCACCCGTGGGAGCTTTCGAATAAAAATAATGGACAAGCGCTGATGGGATGTTGCGGTTGACGTGATATATAAAAGGTACTTTTATGTGTAGTTAATAAAAGGCTTCAAAGCATACAAGCATCATTCTGTCCGCTGGGAAATAATATCACATTGAAAATGAAATGGTTAGGTATTGAAGAAGATATTGCTATAAGAAAATAATATATCTTTTTTATAGTTTTTCGATAGACGGATGGAGTATTGTGGGTAAATATATATTCCTAGGGATTTCGGTTTGGGATGAATGGTAGGGTTTGAATGGCTTATGATTCTGCATAGGTTCAGAGTCAACAAAAGTATATGGTTATTGCGATTCTCGTCCTCGTTTGAGAGCGATTTACATTCAAAGTACAAGTTTATACAAACTGCTAACGTAGAGGTATTTCACTACTAATTAATCTTGGTCGGGTTCTGCGTTTAAGCCTTTGTGTTTGATAGCTTAGTAATAAGGTATATGTACACCTACTTACACAGCTGAACTAGTATGTGATACTTATACACGTGTCGTGTGTCGTGATTATACTGTTGTGGCTCTAAAGAGAATTTCTGTAACAAGTGTAAATATTTAGGAAGATTATTTAAGTTTCTCATCAAAGTTTTTGTTTTAAGATTTTGAAGGCGATATTTATTTTCTCCACTGGTATACAAAACAATAAATGGAACATGAAGATTAAGATATTCATATTCATAGTATCGTCACGCCTTTTATCCCTGAAGGGGTAACAGAGGTGCACATTACGGCTCGTAATGCCAGTGTACAATGTACTTACATTGTACCCCACTTTCCACCATTTGTGTTAAGTCCCACGTAGGTAATAGGGAGTGAGCCTATTGCCATATACTAGGCACGATTCTAAACTCCATGCCACTACACTTTCGCCTCGCCCAAGGCGAGAAAAGTCATTAGATGATTCTCTCTCCTCAAAAAAAAGATAGAGTATCTACCCGGACAATACTAAACGTTCAAAAAAATCTACTCTGAATAAAGAAAAGATGTCACGAATAGTTTTAATCCGTGTCAGAAATTTCAACAAAAATAGAACTAGTAAAACACTAATGGCTTAACAAATAGCTTTGTTTAAAGTCCCTAACGACTGTAGACGTCTGAAATCCGAATCTTGAGAGACGGTTAGCATAATCCATATATCACAATCAGGGCCGTATCGTCTATTAGTCTGAACCGTATTAGATGGACGGAAATGAGAACAAACGATTATGTATATTAGACATGAGAGATTTATTTCCATATTGAAATGGTGAAAGAAAACATCGGGTGTATCAGTTTCTCGTCAGCTCGCGTGAGCGGTGGGAAAATGTCGAGTAATGTTTCCTTAAGTTGATTTTTACGGTGGTTTATGGTAAATTGGTTATGTCTGTTGACTTTCTTGGGGTGTATTGAGCGATGTTTGGTGATTTGGTTTCACTTAGTCATATCTTTGCCCCCTTTCAATTTAATACGATTTTGAGAATGAATGATTAAAACTATGCCTTTTTTTAAATCAAAGGATAATAAGATTAAAACATTTTTTCAAACGTTTTCTCCTACGTCGTTCGTGAGTTTACAAACATACAAGTTCACTTACATATCGCATCCAGACCCGAAGCAACATTTTGTGGAACACGCAAAGTGTTATTCTGTACGGGGATTGAACTCGCCACACTTTGTACGGCACACCCAGCCACCGCACTATGACTTATGCGGTGGCTAAAAATAATTGAAGCTTGATTTACATGATTAAACATATGATTTATTATAAGGTTCAAATCTTTTACTTTTTCACCAAAGCCGGAACAAATTGTGAAAACACACAAGACAAAAATACTATCTCAGTAAGGAGCAAGCGTTTTATAAATAAAAAGGATTCCTTTATCCGCATCATGTTTGATCGGGAATCGTCTGTTGTGTACGAACAATAAGCTACTAACAGCGGTTATTTATACTAGTTTTCGATTTCCACTTAATCTTGTAATAAATGGTACTTAGTTTGTTACTTTTGTTTACTTTTTCCTCTTACCTCGCAATCTAAGTAACACAATAAACCTTATTTGTCTTGTTTTGAGAATATTTTTGGCGTGTATAGGAAAATTTTCTCCTACAAATAGAATACAAGATTGTGTTACGACGCAGTGTTGACAGGATATTGGACAACTGTAATGGATATACATATTTTTATGACAGCAAAAACAGAACGTCTGTTGGCACGTTGTTTATCACGCCACTAATGACAAAAAGTGGTGACACTATGCGATACTCATTTAAAACAAACAAGCCACTAAAACAACATAAAGTCATAAATTCTCACTTTCAAAATAGGTACATAAAAAATAAACAAAAAACACTGACATGCGTTACAAAAAATTACCGAGTGACACTGCACTCAATTTACGAAACGGAGTAAAAATACGCCACAGTGTAAAAATAACAGTACGACAATCAACTGCTATCGTGGCACAGTTTATTTAAAAATATACCAACTAGGTTGACATTGACAGACGGCCTGGAAGATCGCTCGACGTTTCTGTACGTGCCAAAAATGGACAAAGTTACCGTGGTGATGAATTTTCTTTTACACCTCAATCCGTCAGTTCACGGTTGGGTGCGGAAGGATTGTGAACTTGTGCCTCCTAAATTTAATGTCTGAAGTTTTTAGTGCATGTGGCGTTCATGGGTTATTTGTGTGTGTGACAGGGGATTTTACAAAATTAAATAATTTAATGCTTCAACGCATTAGTGTTATTGGTGCTGAGTTAATTTAAATTTACCCATAATTTGGTCTTAAAATTTATATATTATTATTATAAAACAGATGTTAAGTATCTAGCTTAGCTGCCATTTTCAGATTGTACAAATTACTTTAATAATTATGTCAACCACATCCAAATAACACGATTGACATATCTATTACATAAATGACATCGTACCTATGTATTAGTTTCTTAAGAGTATCAAAAATATCGAAACTGAAACTGATAATATTTACACTTTTAATGACGTGCCGTAAATACAAAATAACTGGATGGAAGATATTTGAAAATAAATAAACGAATGAAATAATTGCATTTCCTTGACAGCTGCCACGGAACTGTCTGAATTAATTAACAAACATAATTTAACGCTGCCACTAATATTGAAATGTTTTGACGTTTCTCTTAAATGCTTGCTTGTTGTTATTGGTGGAAATTTTGTTTTTTTTTAATGTGTAAATTAGTGTGGACATATTTTTGGGCGAATTTACGAAATGGGTGTTCGGTGAGCGCATATAACTGTCCTCGGTTGTCATATAATATGTATGACGGACATTGCCGGTTGTCAGAAAGCCGGATCTATAAGAAAACGTCGTATCATCCCAAAGGTTTAAATAAGAGTAAGAAGTAAATTTTCTTGAACATAAATATAAAATCACATGCAAAATGTTTTTTAAGGAAACAATTCAACAATGTCAGTATTTATTTTAGTTATCCAGTACTTCAGTTAATACGAGCACGCATGAAATGACTGATGACTGTTGATGAAACGAAAGAGGTAAGTAAGATTCTTAGCAATTGGTGGTCCATTGTCTCTCCACGGGAGACAGGTGTGAAGTTTTTTTATTATTTATCATATCCAGTACTTATTTCTCATTCATACAACTTACTTTATCAATAGACTTTAGACTAAAAAGGTAGCTACATATTTCTAAAGCAACGCGCCAGTGTCATGCACTTTCAAATGCAGAATAAAAAAGTAAATTATAAAAATAAAAAATAAAACACGCGCCGCCATGAATGTTACGACGCGTCCCGTAAAAATTATTTCGTCGTAAAAATATGACAGTGAACACAAAAGTTCAGCGAATGTGGGGCGAAATATTTTTCGTTAGCTTTTTATAATATGAATACTAAGGACATGTTTGCGTATGTCTGATTTTCTCTTTGCATAATTTTTCTGCAAAAAAATTTTAGTCACACCTTGACAGGAGATTTTTAATTTTTATTTTTATACGTTCGCGGATTTATCTGTTTTTAGCAGGCGTTCGTTTAAATGTGCCTGTAATGTTTTTTGGGACATGGGATTAACGCTTCGTAGGGTATACGTAGTGATGACATGGTTTTAAACGATGATATGATTTTTTTAATGATTTTTACTTAGAGAGGGATAGCGACAAAGTCTGCTGTGGTGATTTTAGTAATTACTGTTTTTTTCTTAACAAGTAAAGAGCTTCATTGATGTGGGTTTACGTTACTACAATTTACAAGTCCCTTACAAACCATATATGTATAAATAAGATATTTGAAGAACCTGGACGTTTCTTTCAATCGTTTTTCGAAGAATAACAACTTTGTGCCGTTCATCAATACCTATAACAATATTTATAATCAACTGTAATCACCTATAATCAAAATTAATATCATACGAAACATCAATTCAATCACGTCAAAAACAAAACAAACACATGGCAAGACAACTCAATTATTATTAATATTATGAAAACACGACATTTTAAACCATAAACATAAACTTTGAAACACAAACTTCTAACAACGAGCTGCCACTAAAAACTATACTTTAGTTTATTAACTTGTTCATAATTTGTTCCGATCTAAGGCTCCTACAGTATGCTTTATAAAAGTAAATTCTGTATTAAATTAACGGCAGCCATTTTATAAAAATAGCTACTTAATTATGCATAGAGGTTATTTTAATCTCAACTTTGTGGATGTTTGTCGTAAATTGTTATTTTAAACGCGCTAGCTGTGGTGTGTTTGAGTTTACTGTCAATAACTTTTTTAATTGATTTTCGACTTTATATCAATATTATAAGGTTAAAAGTTACTTTAATATGTTTGAATGTCTATGTGCAGGCACCTTTGTATGTTAAAGATGACTTTCATTTATATTTTTGAATTTAATTATTTTTTTTCAATTTAAGTGTTTGGGAAGGTTTTTAAGTATGATTAGATGTCATACATTAAATATTTTATGCCTGTATCGTTCACTTTATAAGACTGCTTTTGACTTTTACCCCCATATAACGTAGGTAATTTAAAAAACTATATATAAACCATTATCCTAGTTATTTGGGATAAAAATATAAATGACAAGAAGACATATATTAACTTTTCTTCTAAATATAAAAAGAAATCTATTTTTATATCAACCAGCTTATTTATTATCTACACATAGCTTTACGAATAAATTAAATTAACTCACAAAAAACATCACCAACAAACCTCCTTAATTAAAATCAAATTTAATTATCGACGACGAGGTACCAGGATCCCATAGCCAGGTCGAAGGTTGCAACATCTCACTTGCGTCACTTGCGTTCATTAACAACCTCAATACGTCCTTAGACAGGGTCTACAAACATTTGCTCTGGCATTGACCTCACCCTGTTAACATAATAACATAGCTTTGATGTCAGTAACCGACATCAACATAGGAACGGTGCCGTAACGACGCTCGAGTAGGTAATTTCGGCTAGAATGTCTAATTAATACGTGGCTTAATTATTTTGAGAGTATTAATTGGAGGTACACGTTAATCTTCGTCTTTGGGCACACATGAGTTTATCAAATGGGTATTCTGTCTGTGGCTTGTTAGCAGATTTTAGGTCGGGTTTTGTCTTCGTAACAAGACTTTGATCTTATATTGATTCTTGGTTGGCATTATTATTATTTTTTGTACAGTTTTCCATATTTATATTTTTTATTGGATATATTTAAAAAATGAAACGATAGCTGTTAAAGCTATTCATATAAAACTTTTACTTTAAACCTTTTACCATAGCCGAAAATATTTTCCTACGTAAAATGAAATACACATGCATTTCGTGCGAAAGTGCTTTTTCCTTTATTTTGTACTACGCTTTCTGATTTTTAAAGGTTTTAAAGCATTTAAAGAGGTTTTGTTTCATGTACGTATGTATAAATTGACGCTTTACCTCCAAATTATACCTATATAACACTCCCATAAGGAAATAAAAATTACATCTACATTCTAAAAAAAATACGATAAAATCTCATAACAAACGACTTTCAATTCTATTTTGAATAGAAAATAGAATTCAGAATCGTTTACGGTACATTACATTCGTATAAAAACCTTAAAAATGTTCATTGTTAGTTAAACGTCGATTTAGGCAAATGGTAAAAGAAAAAAGGAGGACAAAAAACAACCTTACTGTCTTGGAACACGTGTCAACTTTGAAGGTGATTTAATGAATTTGTATAAAAAAGGTATAATTAAGGTTTAGATATTCGGGCCGCGTGGCGAGGTCCCGATAATTTTCCCTCAGTTGCTTCTCATTAAAGATTTCTCGCTTATGTTGTTTTACTACGTTTCAGATCGTTCGGCATTTTGATTAATACTTTTCAACGGCCCGGAAAGTTGGATGAAAAATTTTCTCGCTAATTACCAAAGATTAAGAAACGTGCCTCCTCGAGCCTCCGATTTTTTTACTTAAAAAGACGCTTGACGTTTGATTTTTTCTTTTTCTTAAAAACTTCGGGAAGTAACTTCTACTCCGAAGTGTATCTTAGAAGCTTATTTTTCGAAGAGCAAGCAGTTTTCTCCTTAATTATCTGATTACTCTGCGTGTTAAAATTTTCACAGAATCTGTGTAAAGGAAAATTAAGTTTAGTCATTTGATTTATTTAAATTCTTGCTAATAAGAAGAAATGTAATAAATTATGGAAGGCGTCGGTCATGTTGTAAAGGTTATGTTTTGAAGTGAAACTTATGCTGAATGTTGGAATAATTTGATGAAATTAAAATAAGGTTTCTGGTTCAAATAGATGGTGACTAGTAAGACTATGTAATATGTAAGATGACGCAGTGGCTTAAGACGGCCTTCTTACACATGAGAGTCTCATGATGAGACCTACTAACGGCAACTACCAATGTGACTTTCTAAGATTATTTAGACACGACTGACAAACGATGAAGGAAAACATCACAAGGAAACCTGGGCTTATAATTTCTAATTATAAGTTTGGAATCGCCAACCCGCATTGAGCAAGCGTGGTGATTAATGCTCAAATCTTCTTCGTGCGAGAAGAGGCCTTTGGTCTACCTAACATCTTTTGATTATGTTTTGGAATAATAGCAATCCAATACGATTTAGTTTAAGTCAAAATAAGCAATGAATCTTTGATTTAATATATTTGTTTATAGTATTAAACGCAACTATGTGTTCATTTTGTAGCCGGTTTAACTGCAAAATATAAAACGTTGTGGTGTTACATAGTCGACATAAAGTGACTCATATTTTTCTTGATTACCATCTCTGAGATTTTGCCCTAAAAACTTTAGCTGCGACGTGTTTTTACGATTTCTTTATACTGAATTTCGTGATTCATTTTCATATGAATAAGTAAGGAGTAGTTTCTTCTCGAGTTTGTTTTTCAAAGAGTTTCTATACTAGTTTTGTTTTGATACAGTTTGTTTTTTAAGTAAGCTGTAAAATTTATGTGCTTAGAATTTGGTTGAACCAGTGCCGAATTTCTGAATAATAAACTTGGTACACATTTTTTCTCCGAAATACCTACGTATAAATCCAGCTACGGTTATCAATGCTGATTGAGTCTACATAACAAAGAAATAACGTTACGTCTTTTTGTCCACAATAGGGTGAGCAGAGGTGCACATGTACATAAATATAAGTATTATTAGCGGAACCTGAGAATGTCGTTTGAGTAGGAACGGGGTGGTTTTTAGTCAATCTGACACTCCCTTGCCCAAGGCGGGAGAAATCATTGGATGATTTTCCTCATTAAAAAAACATCCTCTTTTCACCGGTTATAACATAGAACAATGTGGAAAATAAAGTTCTGTAGTCAATGACATTGTGACCACTTGTAAAAGAAAACAGACCAGAATGTTCCATAATATTTAAAAGATTACTCAATGAAGCCATCATTACAGAATTATTTTTCATTTACCAATTCGATTACTCAGAGCTAAATATGAAAGTAGGTAATATAATTCGACACCATTTTGATGTAGGTCGACATTTCGCAAAGATTTATGATAAAAATATAGAACCTTCAGTGCTTGATTATATAGAAGTTACTCGTCAAAAATGTCTTAAGTAAATTGCTAGGCGGCTAGGCGTTATCGCTTTTTTGTGAGCATAATTCATAAATTCTAGTCCTAGATTCTAGGTAATCTGAAACGAGTAATTCTGGGTTTTGATGTTATCAAACACTTTCAAGTTAAGTGCTGCGTTGGTACTAATTTACTGTAGTTTTTATTTGTATATAATTATTGGAGTTGAAATGAAAATAGGTTTGGGATATAATGTAACTTTATAATATTTGTCATAGAAGTCATTATAAGGATTATATTATTTATCTTTTATCGTATTATTTTAGCACAATTGTTCTAATCTTTCTTAGAAAATGATAAGTCTTCAATTATGACCAATCAGATTCAGCCAGCAACTTTGCTCAAGTTCTCGTGGGATAAAAAGTCTATGTGTTATTTTAGATCATAATCTACCCTTTCCCAAATTTCATCCTGATCCTTTCAGCCGTTTAAACGTGATTGTGTAACTAATATACACACAAACTCACAAACTAAAATATAAGTAAGATAAATTACCATGCCAATTAACATTAAAGTTAACGCTCTACATTTACTTAAAACTTTGTTGAAATCTGTTGAGAATCTAGTTGCTAAGTAAACGACTAACAATATCATCCTAACAAACTACCACTATTGTATTAGTCTGAAAGAATCTCTATGTCTAATAAATTATCATATTGCACATTGACAGCTTGGCAACCCTAAAAATGGAGTGAAATATATCCCATCCCTTTAGTTGACTTTTACAACTGACAAGGGATGATATATGACCACCGTCCATCCTTTTTCTTTAATCGTTGATTTGACGATCAGTTTCTATAGCAATATAACCAATTGTTATACATTGAACTTTTGTAATGAAATTGCTTTCCTTATTTGTAATTATTATTATTAAATGGTTTTATTTAGCTTGACCTGTTTGTTTGTCTGTGTCTAATTTAGTAATTAGTATTTAACCCTCTTCCTGACGTCCGATCGATCTGATATTTGGTACACACTCTTAATTTTGATGACCATACAATATTATAAGCCCATTAAAACCATTTAACATAAAACATATTTTTATATTACTTGTTTTTTCCTTCATGACAAACAAGATTGATGGTTGAGAGTTATAGTTATTACTTCAAATGAGGTAACACATTTTGAAAGTTATGTCCACTTTTTCACGTGTTCAGCATCAGCGTAGATACATAATAGTCCTGGAATAGTCCAATTATATATATATGTGTACCTTCTATTATTTATTTAGATAACAATATACTAAGCATGTCTTCCAGAAATAAAAGGCATTATGTTGCATTAGTTTAACGTTACATCGAGATAAAAGAGTAATTATGAAGTACCTACTTCCTGAAATAAACTTCTTTAGAAAGTAAACAACAACATTACAAACTCATACATTAAACTCAATATAATGAACAGGTAATGTTTCATTCTTGTTAATTTTCACGTATTAAAAAAAGCCCGGGACTCATAAAATGGTATATTTTACCGATATTTTCATCCTAGCTTTGCGAGGCAGTAAATCATTGTTGATAGCACAATAAAGTCTTCCAGTATGTTGTATAAAAAGCCGGGAATTACTCCGAGAGAAAAAAATATAGTAATTAATTGCTCCACTGTTTTTACAACAATTTAAATGTCTGATACTTCCTTGGTTATGGGATATTATTCTTCTTTCTTTGTATTTCGTAATGATTTTCTGTTGCTAGCAAACAAAAGTGTCATTCATTCTTTTTTGACTATCATTTTAGAATTCTTAGTTAGTGGGGTTGTCGCTAAAGCTGAAAAAAATTCTAAGGTTTAGTTTTCGGATGAGTAATTTTCGGTAGTTTGAAATATTCTTAGCCCTTTTCTTTGAGTAAGGAATATCATACAATGACTTCTCCCGCCATGGGCGAGTCAAGAGAAAGTGTCAGACTCTTATTGACAAAAACCCACCCCGTTCCTACTCCTGCTTTTAGAGCCCCGGTCCGTAGCTCCGGGTATTGTTAGCCAGGAATTATATTGTGTCCAATATTTATCAATAGACATCTTTTGCACGGGCTATACAACAAAATTGTTGATAAGCGAAAAAAATCATTAATCAATGCTTCCAATTCAGTTGCAAACGGGACAAGGAAGAGAAAGAATGTAAATAACAACTCATCTAACTTTTAAAGTAAAATGTTTTCCTTCCTCATTCATAATTACCCTCGTACATATATTTTCCTTTCTAAATATACGGACAAATATACATAATTTATACGATACGTGCATTCCCTTAGATATTTATTTCCTTTTGTAGTTTTTTTCCTAATGAGCAAAGAAACAGATAACATCTCTTTTTATATTTCAAAGCCTTTTCTATTCCTTACTGAACGATAAATGTTTTTAATCAAATGCCATTCTGATATGCAACTTGTTTTCTAATGAATAAAGTTGTTTTTCGTCTGAGATACAATTATTCATTATTAAATCTACATATTTTGCAATAAATTTACAATATAATACATTTAGTTTTCTCAACTCAGAATTTAATCATAGAAATAGGTATAATAAACTCTATGTAAACAAAAACAAAGTTCAAAATTAATATCTGCAAAAAAAAAAACTAGTAATAATTTCTTATTTATTTCCCAACGCAAGAGGGTGAGCTGGGGAAAATAGGATACAACGACGTTTGGTACAGATAGGCCAAGGTTATGTGACTACTTATGGATTATTGCTCTCTCGCTTCATAACGGAAAAAGTGTGACCGTTCTTATATAAACACACACTTATGGGGATTATCCTCAGCTGTGGCATGGTAGGTTAGTTTATAAAGTACGTAAGATTATTTTCTACCGCCTTTCGCCTGTGCTATAGTTTGCTATGGGAGCAAAATTGTTTTCTTTCTTTGTAGATTGTGATAGTGAGGTGTTGGTTAGTTTTACAAGCACTGAGGCAAGATAGAATCTATTGTTTATGTTGTAGGTATTTCAAAATAAAAGAGAAAATTGTATGTAATAAGATTTTTTCTATCTTTTTTTTCATCAATAGAAGTCACGTCGTAAACATTGTTAATTATTCACATAAAAATAAAAACGTTGAAATTTCAATTCACGGAATAAAATAAAGAATACCAATACGATTTTAATCATATTGAAATTCAATGCAAGCGTTTAAAACCGACAGCACGTAAGAGACAGAAACTATAAATACACATGAGTGCGAAAGAGAGATCCGAGACAATAGAAGGGGAAGTTGGGCGGAAACAAACCATGCAGTTTCATTAGAGACGTCTGCAATTAGTCCGAACCACGCAGTTGTGATGAGACAATTTTCATTCCTTGCTAATTGTGGCGGGATTTTTTCGCTGAGATTTATTAAGATATTTTTTTTTGCTGTTCGTTATTCTTTTTTATTTCCTTACGGCTATGGAAGCCATGGTTGGCTTTTTTTCTCTTGGGAAACTCCTTTTTTTATGTTTTACTCTTTCTGTATGTCTTTGTGTTTCGTATACGTTGAGAGATTATTTTTTTGGCTTGGGATTGTTTTAGTTTCTGAGATTTTTTTTACTGTTTTCGTAGTTGAGTTGAGTTGTGTTTTAAATGTTCTTGTTTAGCAAAAAAAGGAGGTTTGAATTTCATTATAACAAATCTTTTTTTTTGTATCTTATTCCTGTATAATCCTTAATTTAAATAATATAACTTGAACCCACAGAAACGTCAGCAAAATAGCTGAAATAACATATATAGTTCAGGGCACAAATTTTGCCTTATAATCTATTACGTGGTATAGTTTTGAGCACCCGCCATTGTGGCTGGGCTTGGCACTCGACCATATTATAAATAATTCTAAACATGACATGTTTACCGTCGCCCCGCCGTTTTAGGGCGTAGGGGTCATAGCTTATTGTGAACATTTGGGTTGTTTCATAAAGTTTTTCTACTCCACCAGTGATAAATGAATTTCGCATAGTCGAAAATGTTAAGTGACTGTTTTTCTCGACGATTCGGGTTAATCTAAAACTCATTTTGTAGGACACAAGGACTTGAATAAAAAGTGAAATATAACCCGTATTATTGTTAACTAAAACCACAAAGTTACGTGTGAACTGGAATAAAAATGAAGGTTTAGGTATAATCAATTATTTCAAATTAAAAGAAAACTAACTATTTGTATAAAATAAATGTCTAAGATTGCTAAAGTGACATAAATTGAGTTTGTATTAGTGAAATCTTTTCATATAATTATTAATAATGTGAGTGCGAGCTATTAGCTACACGTTCTCTGGATTTTTTTCAATACAATTGTGAAAGGACTCTAACAAATACTAGGAAACCTTCCAATCAACGCTGTACTTTACCTAACAAATCACACAAATTAGAGTGAAAATTCTGTTCTAGATAAAAACATAAAACGAAGTTCTCATAATAACAATCGTAATAAAAATAAAATTCTATTCACACGCGTATCCAGAGAAACATTAAACAAAATGTTCAAATAAAGTAAATACTTTGCCTCAAATGATAACTTTGTACGTATTTCACAAGCAAATAAAGAAAATTCCTTGGAAGTATACATTTTCACGTAATAAGTATGTAATGCAAAGTCTTATAAGAAAAACGTAGCTATAAGAATTCTTCAGTAGGCTTTCATATTTTCTTTCATTCTGTATGGTATTTGTGACACATATCCAAACAGGATTTTTTGCTACTTTTCCTTCAACGACAGTTAAAATGTCGTGTGGAATCGACTATGTTATTTTTATGTCATGGCTTAAATATACTGTCTCGTTGCTTGAGTGCTGCTACCGATCTTCGTGACGTACAGGTTGAAAAAAATCTGTATGTAAAATTGTATGTTTGTATAGACATCTAAGACAAACGAGAAGATTTTGGTCTGGGGGAAACATTTGACAACACGGTTGGTGCTGTGGTTGGGCAACCGGCTGCCGCACAAAGTGTAGCGGGTTCGGATTCCCACACAAAGCAATTTTTTGTGTGATCCACAAATTGGAGGTCATCAAATTATGATAAAAAAAAACATAAAAAAATAATGATTCCTTAAATTCATTATTGACTATGGTGAAATGTTAGAGCCTACATATTCAACGCATTCCATTTTGCACACGCCGTTTCACTTAAGAATTTAAAGACACATATTTTTTACACTCCAAACAAATTTAATGCCAAAATAATTTCAACTTTAATAACAAACCTAGTATCCATTTTCCCCCTAACCTCTCTTCACCAACCAATCATCGCGCAATGCATCATATTTTGACTAAGACACGCTCTACCGATAACATACGGACTTCTATTCAAGTCTTCAAAGAAAAATGGTTTGAAAAATGCAATCACAACACAGCTCCAACACTTGCGAATGACTTTGTATGGAAGATTGATGGCGTTCTAATGAGATTTATTCTCTGGAACAATGGAGATTCTTTCGGTGAAAAATTGTTTCACAGTTTATATGTTTTGTAGTTTAAAATTTTAGTTTTGTGGTGAAATCTTTTAGATTTAGGTTATTGAGTGTAGTGAATAGGTAGTTAATAAGTATATAATTTTTGTGGACAGTGTATTTATTATATAACTTTTTTTACGTTTGTGAGGTTTGTGACTAAGGCTAGGTGTGATCATTGTTAGTATTTTAAGCTCCTAAAGCATTGCCACTACACAAACATACAAGTTCATATACACATCATACCCAAACCCGAAACAATAATTTGTGGAACACAAAAAGATTTGCTCCGTGCGGGAATTGAACCCGCTGCACATTGCGCAACTATCAGTTGCCAAACCAAATCAAACCGTGCCAACCATTTAAAATCTGTGAACTGAAACTTTCGATAATGATAATCACAGAATAGAAAAAAGAAGAAAATTAATGACCAGGAATCAACTAATTTATTACAAGAAAAAGTAACAAAAAAGGGAAAATCAAGCAAACAAGGACATAAAACATTTTGATATATAACATTCACTCTCGTGAAATTGGAAGTTGCCGAAAAATTTGAATAACACATGAAATATTTATCAAATGCTTATACGTCATATGCAAATGTAGTTTGGACTCTAAGATGTATGGATTCACCTTGAATAACAAATACTGGGGAAACTTATTTAGTGAATTGATTTGCTTATTACATTCTGGCTGGAGTGGTCACATTGTCAAGGTTACCTATAAATTAAAATGGATAAAAAGAATGGTGACTAAAGATTTTTGGTTAAAGATAAACTATTCATCCATTTTTGGCAGTTTTTTACTATGGAACGAGCAGACGTATCTTCTGATGGTAAGCAACTCTCCGTCGCCCATTGGGGATTAGGAATTTAAGGGTTGTTGGGAAATCGAGGATTGAGAAAATTGGGAAGGGGAGAATTTTACCTCCGGTAACCTCATTCACGCAACGAAATACAACGCAAGCGTTGTTTCACGTCGGTTTTCGGTGAGGTCGTGGTATCACTCCGGTCGAGCCGGCACATTTGTGCCATAGTTTTTGCCTCATAATATAAATACTATCATACTACATTTTTAACTACTTACAAAACTGTATTGAACCCATTCATTATTATCTAACATAACATTTAAAAGTTTTCCTAAATAAACTGAGATAACTTAATATTCTATCAGTTAATGTTTTCCAAACCCTAATTGAAATAAGGCCTTGAATTTCTGTAACCACGTATATAAAACTATCTAGTATAAGACTAACTGTGTAGGTAATATGTTCCTACTAAATGGTAACAAAGACTTACCCATTTGATAAGACAATCTCCGGTCGCGGAACATTCTGTCATTTGAATCTCCGGGAATAATATTTTAGAAGTTGGTATGTTTTTTCCTAACAAATAATGTTTTATTTGCTCTATTGGGACTGCTTTTTCTAGTCTTGTGGACCTACTTCGAGATATGTTAATATAAGTTTAGAAAACCCCACATTTATGTGACATTTTGCTAAGTAATTTTAATTTAATTAAGAGACATTTTACTAAGTAATTTTCATAAGGTTCGATATTCTAATCGTATGAAATATTGAACATTTTTAAATAAATCAAGGCACACATGGCAAAAGTATAAATCAAAAAACAATTGACCAAAAACATGACAATATAATATCACTTATAAAATTCCAGTCATTTCAATAGTATAAAATCCGAGCCCAATTTGCAACCGAAATTATGACAGAACACAAAACAAATTATAACAATAAATAAATAAATTCTCCCATTCATCAATCCACTATTTGGCTACATAATCACTGCCATTATGTAGAACGACCATAATTATCCAATTCAGGGAACAAAAACGTTTATAACAATACGTCCATTTGAACTAATAAACCGCAATACACCGTGGCACTGACAGACAGGCTCACAATTTAAACGGTAACAAAGGAAGAATGGACTAGCACCCATTTGTCTTGAAAATGTCTTCGTGATGAGACACGGGCTGGCTCGTTGATACAAAACTGAATTGCGCTGTGTAAACATAAATTAATATTTCGTGTGGAACTCCATCTTCATAGCCTGGCTTTTCCAAAGGAGTTGTGTTACTATTTATGCTACTTTTAGGTTACATAATTGTTTGATTAGCTTGTCTAATATCGCCATATCCTTTATCTTTATACAGCTGCATTTGTTTAATGCAAACGGCATCTTGGTGCCGGCTGGCGGCTCATGGTCTATCTTCAAGTTGGTACCTATTGCAGACTTGTGTGAAATAGGGTACTCATAGATGACCCATGTCCATGTCCCTCTGGTAGATTATTTTAAAACTTTAGACACGTATTTTTATTATCTTGGGGAAAAAAATACCGTACTTTCTCTTTCTCTACCTACCTATATTGATTTGATATATCGCGAGACGTCATTTCTAGGTACGTTTTATACGTAAAATAGCATATTAGCTCCCACTCCTAATTTAATTACCTAACTAATGGACTTTAGTCCGTATATTTAAAATTTTTATACCCTGTCATCATCCCTATGATATGTTGTAGGTAGTAAGCTCAATAAAATTTTCACTAATGGAACTACTACATCACAAACAAACCGAAAAACCAGCATTAGTGCGAAAACAAGTCACATATCCCAAAAACCCATTAACAGACTTCCACTAAATAAATAAATCTGCAAAAGTTAGTTCAACCATCACTATATTTCAAGGTGTAAAACTTGACGGAGAATTCATTGTGTCAAATAACGGTGCTAATCTGCCCTCCTTGACATTTTACATATTAAGCTCGGAGACAAGTTCCTCACAGTAAAGTTAGCAAGTCGACAAGTGCAAAGTGCCACTCGTAAAGAACTTTCCGGAAAATCCTAGGTCTTGCGAGTTCGTAATTCGAACTTCAATCAGGAGCTGTGTAAATAAAAATTGTGTTTTAGAAAAGTTTGTGCCCGTGACTTATTGTTTTGTAACTATAGATGTGTTTTTCTACGGTTGAGAGGCTGGTTGATCTAAGAGACATTTTTTTATTGCGATATTGAGTTATATACGGTGATTCTGAATATATGAATACCACAAAAAATGTCGCTTAGATCAATTAGCCTTTTAACCACCGATTTGATTTGTGAATTAACTAATTACACGGTGTAAAGTTTATTAGGATCTACCAAAAGAAAACCTACCTACCTAACATAGCAACGTCTATGTTAATTCCCGATAAAAAGCAAAATTACATTGCACTCACTTACTTTTGGCCGAGTATGTTGCAAGACAGCTATAATATTCTAGTAGTCGAACAAGACTAAGAAATCAAAACTGCATCACCAAAATAAAACCAACCACAAGACAAAACTCATATCCATATTATGTTGAACACAAAACACTTCACCTTTTCTTTTTAAATAACGGCTCCACTCGACACAAATAAACGAGTAACCTACTAACTCAGTAACAGAGTAATACTAATCCTACCGAATTTTGTGAAAAAATACGAAACAGTCGGTAAGGATTTAAGGATATCAGGTCCTTGGTCGCTTAATTAATAATGTCAATGTCAGCCAAATCCAATTTGCTTTGTTCGTTATCCCTTAAAGATTAGGGCTGGTACATAATAGCGCGTTAGTCGCGCATTTGTCATATTTTCAAGTACTTGTAAATATAATTATGTGGTTATTTTCGTGTTATAGAGAAACTTAGTACTTGAGGTGGTTGATTTTGTCGTTGTAAGATTGAGGCACCCGAGCACCCGGACCTGGGTACGTCCTAAAACTGCGACCAGCCACCGAAGAATGGGCAGCAGTAGCCTCAAATATATTGGTGTCCTAAGTGCGATCCCCAAGTCACCTGCCAAGCCTGGTGATTAAGGCAACCCCCAAGGGAGAGGCCTTCTTGTCCAACGGTGAACGTCGTCCGGCTAATGATGATGATGATTATGAGTTTGAAGCAATATTATTTCGGGTTTGTTATGCCCTGATAAAAAAATCTTGTCTTTGAGTGAATTAGGATTCAGATTTACTAAGTACATACTATCTAGTTAATATAGTTTCAAAACAAATGACACCTTTTTCTTTTTAAAAATTTATATCTTGAAATCATTTTATTATCTCCCTTGAAAATTTAAGCCATTACAATCATAACACCGCTTAACCTTTAAAAAAATATAAGGAGAGAAAATTAAATAAAACGTGAAAAAAATAAATAAAAACACTGCTACTAAAGTGTGAATCAACCAATTTTTTCAGAAATGTATAATATTATTACATTATTTTAGTTGGCCTCAAAATTACAGTGGCGAAAGACTAAGGCCACATCTCTTGAAGATGCTTTAACAATAATTGGTTTGGACTAGGCCTGGTGAGATTTTTAGGTCGACACGACAACGTTTCTATGTAACTTGGCAACGTTTTTTGAACAAGACGTTCTGGTTAGATTGTAAACAAGACACAGACAGACAGACGTTGTGTGGATATTGTGCCCTGCGTTTTATAGTCGCAAAGAGTTATAGAAGCTGTGGTTATGAGTGAACTAAAGTGTTAGAGTAGGTATAGTGCTGCGTTTACGAGGAAATCTTTATGAAGGTTTTTGAAGAAAGTGAGTTTTGTGGCTAAGAAAATAAACTTGAGACTATAGACTATGTATAAGACTTTATTAATAGAAGCAACCGAAATCTTGAAGTTAATTCAATATGATACTTTGAAATATAGATGATTTCTGCAATTGACAAATACTAAACTCTTGATGGCTTTGTTTTTTTTTTTGTGGGGAGAAAATCATCCAATGTCTTCTCCCGCCTTAGGCGAGGCGAGAGGGAGTGTCAGACTCATTTTGACTAATAAACACTCTATTCCTACTCCTGCTTTTCGAGCGGGAGCCCCGGTAAACCAGCTAAGTAGTCCGCAACTCCGGATCAGGCATCAGCCCTACTAGCCCCATTTGTAGTTTTCGGATGGCTCTTTGAGGCGCGTACGGATCGCGAAGTGCTGTACGCATGCTAGATTTATTTTCGGTTCATTGATAAAGGACAAATATCCTAAAGATACATACATCGCTAACTAAAAACAAGACTCCGAACAAAGCCACAAAGAGAAAGAACAGTCCATATGTTTTACAAAACCAATAGAATATCGTGTAACAATATAAAATTTCTGTGTGAACAAGCATGTAGTTCAATTTGGTAGCGTTTGCCACGAAACTTGTGCATTCCGTTACTACCGCGTGTGGTAGATTGAATAACTTTTTGTTGTACCAGTATTTATCTGATCGCTTGTACGAGATATTGGTTGTTTCACTTCTGGCCTCCCTTTTCGTTATTGCATCGTCTGTCTCAGGCTTTATTAAGTTCAAAATTGATTTTGGTTGTGGTTGTTAGTTCGTTTGCTGGACTTAAGTTTGAGAGTTAGATCGGATAACGTTATTTGACAACAATATTGCAAGTTTTAATTAATAAGTGTAAGTGCTGTACTATCGACTTCGGACGAGCCGGCCCTTTCGTGTCGAAGTATGGCTTTCCCACACTTCATTGACTTACGCACATGAGACACTAGATGTAACTTTGTAGGCTCTTTTTGCATCTCACGATATCTCTTCGGGAATTATACAGCGTGATGTTTTGATAACGCACCTACTATGAGTTCATATACGCTTTCAAAGTTTGTTTTTTACAATAGTTCATCGATTATTTTTTGTTTTAAACATTTTATTTGTACATATAACGAGACAAAACCATTTTGCTTCGATACTATAACCGTGTAAACACGGTGTAAAGCGAATGAATATTGTAACGACTAGTATTCGACTTAACAAAACGTTACAGCGATAAATATTAGTTACGCTCAATTAACCTCCGCTGACCTTCCTATAAATATTACTCCGCCATCTCCCAACTCAATTAATTACGAATATACAATCAATTACTATCTGACAGATAAAAATGAATATTACTCTGATATAGTCCATTATGTGAAACGTCGAATGAAATAAATCTTGGCTCTAGATTATGGTGAAGATATATTACATAGTATCATGGTGATTTTTTGGAGAGATAGCCAGATATGATTAAAGTCTAAGTTATGTCTTCTTTTCATTTAGTCATTCACAATATCTGTATTTGCCGTGCAACGTATAGCGGGTTCGATTCCCGCACGGAGCAACTTTTTGTGTAATCCACAAATTGTTGTTTCGGGTCTGGGTGTCATGTGTATGTGAACTTGTATGTTTGTAAACGCACCCTAGGGGGAAATCTTAGTGTGGAGCAACGTTTAAAAAAATACCTATTTGATTCATAAAAATAAATATTTTCGATAAAATCAAGACCGCCGCTGAATATTGGAGGAACAATTTATATTTATTTGTTGACATTAATTTACCTATCACTAATAAAAATCTCTTACATAATTATGTACCTTATAAATTATCATACATATAATATCTCACACCCATTTATGAAAACAAGCACATTATTTTAAAGTAGTTACGCAACAAAAAATAAAAAACCAATGACCTGAATCCGTTCTATTGTTTAAAAGGAAATGTAGCAACATTTAATGCACTGCCTCTGTTCCAATACATCTTCGTGTAGTCCATCGTTAATTTTAATGGATATGAAATATTCTGTGTTTATATCGGCCATCCTGTGTTATGGCGTCGATTGAAGTGTTTAAAACCTGCTTATCGTTGTTATAATCTTCGATATCCAGGCTTTTAGTTTTAATATTATACAGTGAGCAATAAATGGCATGCAATGGTGTAGTATCTATACTTATACTGTTGTTATGGGATAACGAAATCTATTTATTTGATATTAGCGACACGCCCCAGCTTTGTATGGATGCAATGGTGATATATTATACTAGTAGTATACATACTTATAAACCTTCCTCTTGAATCATTATATCTATTAAAATAACAGCATAAAATCCGTTGCGTAGTTTTAAAGATTTTAGCATACATAGAGATAGAATAAGTAACTTTATTTTATACTATGTAGTGATGAAATATAAAAACTTTTATTTAGATTATAATAACTGCTAACTAGGAAACAATGACCACAGGGTATAATTATAACAAACAATATTTGGACTTTTATAGAAAAGACAATTGATAAATGCTATAGATTGTAGAAGGCATAGGTTTATTTTAAAATAATGATTATACTTCTGCCAAGTGCCAATTAGGCAAAAGTGTGATCATTAAGCTAGCATGTCAATGGTTTTCCTGGATTCTCATCTTTATAGTCAAAACAATAAAGTTGATAGTTTATTAAAGTTGACAGAAAAATGTAGGTCAAACTACAGGCAAACTAATGCAGAATATGAATGAACTTTGTAAAAATATTTTACTGTTCATGATAAACTGTACCTAAAGACGAATTAGCAAAAGAGAAGAAGTATCTAAGCAAAAAGTATGTAATAGAAGTATTGATCAAACACCATTTAACATAATTGCCATTTTCTGAGAACAGTTGGTGTTTCTTATAACTAATTTATACATGCTATTTTGATGTTATTTTGAAGTGAGAGCTGTAAAGCAAACATCTGTCGATATACAGACTCCATGTTTCTTCGGAGAAATCATATTTATTCATTGAACCAAGAATTGTATTAGAACCAAGAAATTTTTACTTCAATAGTGAAGGTAGCAAGCAAAGAAAGTGTAAGATATATTTTCTTGGTAAACTCATATATAGGTATCATCAAAAAAGGTAATAATCAGAATTAATGTTTATAAATTACCTACACTGTAAAAAAACATTTCTTTATTTTATGCCAGAATCAGAATAAATAATATATTACAATGTAAAAAAATCATTATTTAATTTTACGCCGATCCTACAAATTACCATTAAAAATTTAACAAAAAGAATCAGAAAGCAATGTGACGAAAACCAACCGTTCGTAACAGAAAGAAAGGAGCATCATTGAAATAAAGCTCATATACCTCTTGCAATAACAACTAAATTAACTTAGCAAACAAATCAATTAATTTATTCACATTCAAATTATTTAAAGGTCACTCAAAATTCGACCTAAAATAGAGCTACAAACCTAAAAAGCTTTTGAACAAAATTCCTTGAAACGTTATAAGCCGAATAGAATTCAATTTTGTAGTCTTAATAAGTGAAGATATTTCTCAAGAGCGCGAATACAGTGTTGATTAGTGCTGACAGGTTGCGGATTCGAAAGCCTACCCGTTGAATTATTACCGCGAACCCTATTATTTTAAGAGAGATATTCGACTGGAAACAAGGGGGAATCTGTGAAGATAATAATATGTTCTTGCTACTACAAATACAGAATGGTTTATTCAGACGAGAATTGTTTTAGAGTGCTTTCTAGTTAGAGGGTTTGCGGGGGTTTGAAAGATTTTTGTAACTGAACCTACATTAAAATAAAGTTTTTGGAATCAAGTCTTAATTTGATTATTATGTTATCGGGTTTCTCGCTTAACTGTTTGAAGAGGAACTCGACTAGTTTCAAGCTAGAGAGAAGCTCATATACATGAGCAGCATTCCGCGACACACGACGCGGCGACTATCGCGCTGCTACTACTACGCAAAGAATTATGAGCCTCTAGCATGGCTTGACACTAGTAGTTCCTCGTCAAACAGTTAGTCGATAACATAATAATTAATTTAGTATGTCTTATGGAAGTTATATACAAATTTTATAAAATTCAAGTCCAGTCTTTACGGTCAACGAGTCTGTTTCCAAAGACGATAACAATAAAAAGTTAAGTCTAAGTTGGCAACTATGGGATCTCTAAATTATATTCCGTCTCAATATTAATAAAAGAAGAAAGATTCAAACCAAAACAGTAACATGGTACCTATTTTTATATTATCAAATAAAAAGTTGTTTTAAGACTCGAGAGACCATGTCTCTCTTGGCCGAGACATAAACTCATCTAAAACCTCGATCGTACAGCGAATGCGTTGCCAAACTTCCAAAGATAGGTACTTCAACTTTGTAAACTTCCATTTGAAAAATAACGTTAATATCGAAGCACTAACCGTACGCACTGCATTAAACTACATCGAACAAAACACAACCTTAAACACGACATTTAAAGTTTAGAATCCAATGATGCAAACCCAACGACTTTAGGCGCCGTTTCGCCGTTTCCCTCCATTACCATTTTACAGAGAGTTTCAATAAGCTTTTGCTTTGAAATTGGCTTTTTCATAGTTTTTTTTTCTTTCCTTGATAACATTATATTACTTGAATAAATAAGGTCATTATACTGCTGTATTCAAATTGAAGATCGTCCTTGTGTAACTGTTCATTTTGTGAGATTTTTAATGTGTTTTTCGAAGAACGTCTTTGAATGGAATTATCTGGGTTTAGATAACAAGTTTTAATACTCATGTTTGTGTTGTGAAATTAGACAAAACAGGCTTTGTATGAAATGTTTCTACTTCTGAGCAAATTGTGAGGGGAATGAGGAAAATGGATGATGTCTGCGATGTTGGCAACCAAATGGCAGTGTTTATGAGCCATTACGCACTTTATTTCGATACGTTGCTTGCTAATCGCTGCGATATTGGTTTGTGCTACTTCTGTATATGTATTTATATATTCTATATTACGTATTACATTTGTTTTATTACCTTTCCAATGTTATGATGAATAACCTAAGTTGATGTTCTTTTCGAGGCTTTCAACATTACTGAAAAAAGTATTATGAGGTATATTTTTTTCGATTATGCTATGTATCTTTCCTAAAAACAACATTAGCTTTTAAAATACTTTAAGTTAAAATACTGCACAAAATGTTAATTTAACATTTTATTAAAACTAGGTTAACAGCACTTCACGTGACATCAAAGCACCTTTCTGAATATAGCTAGAAAAAAAAACATTGTTCTAATGATCGTTGTAGTGTAGTGTGCTCTAAAGAATTGTTCGCTCGTCGTACGAGAGCACCGGAGCGAACCATTTCTCTCAACAGACTTTTGAAACCAACGTGGGAAAAACACATGTTGTAAGAAAAACAGACACTTTCCGAAGCAACAAAATAAAAATACCGAATACTGTAAAATATTCAACGACATCTCCAAGTTTGTCAGCGACAAATATAAAATTTCTCCGAAGAAAATTTCGTATACAATTATTATTGGCTTACTTTTAAGTGGACGAATTTTTCCTTCACCAAGGCCTGGCTAATAAGAAAAAAAGTCAAAAGAAACCGCGAACACAATAGGAAACTTAAATTTGGAATAAAGTTCAGGGCTCAGAAACCTTTTACCGCGACGCCAAACTCACAAAAGTGATTTAATTCCAATTCATTCATGACCCACTGAATGAGTCCATCTTAATTCGTTGCCTGCTCCTCACTTCAATAAAAGTTACAAGATTCCGAAAATTACTTGTTCAATTGAAAAGTTTGCAGATTGCCAGCGAGCAAAATAATTAAATTTAGCTCAAAACTCTCTTGAAAGTGACTAAGTTTTATAATGGTTTACGACAATGTGGATTTATTAATTTGGTATGAGAAACGTCAAGGAACCTGAACCTCTATGTTATTTCCGTAATAAATTGCGTTTCAATCACGTGGCAGATCAAATGCATTACCTGTTTATCTCACCCTAAGCGTAAGACAAGGGAAAATGGGTTGCTATGATATTTGTAAGCGAGAAGCTGTCGAGATAGCGTTGCAGGGTGTCACGGTGCGCGGTGCGTAGATTGAACAAATACGATAGTACCTGCCGCCCGAAGCATTGTACGTTACTAAGCAAACTCGTGTTTTACGAAGGAAAGATTTATTAGCTACTTATTTTTGTTTGTTACAAAGAATGTTACGTAATATTTATATTAAAGACAAATAAATTATTCATCAATAATTGATACGACGATATACAATTTATAAAAAAGTTAATCATAATTATTATTAGTTAACAAATTGTTTGATTGACGTAAGTTTCTAATGACGATTTAAAATAAAAATGTCATGGCGACGAAAGTGAATGCAATAAGTAGTCGACCGACCAAACAATATGAAGACGTTGGGAGGTCATGGTGAGAGGGCTCAAGAGTCCTTCGGAACCAAAAGTGTTTCCAGAGGGAAGCGCTATTAAAGAGTTTTATTAATTAGTACGACGCTTGAAGAACGATCAAGTATGAGAAATATAAACATTTCGGAGATCGAAGAACATCGTTGATTTATATAAATATTTACATTTGTATTACTAAGAAGAACCATTAATTTGTGAATAAACATTGAACTGAGCTTGTTTACGTTATACACATTCTCTGTAAAATTAACACCGAACTTTTGATATTGGGTTTGATTTAACGTAAAAGGCAACTACATATACGACTTCAACGATAAACACCTTACTAATGCAACATGTTTATAACTGAACAATTTTAATCAAGAATTTCCTCATTAGGATTTAACTGGTGCAATCGACTAAGTTCTAACAGTCAATTGAAGCAATTTAATGAACTTTTCAAACTCGGTCACCACTTTAACTTATAATAAGAAAACTTACACATTGTCGGCATTCATTTCAAATGCTCAAAGTCCTCTGAAATTGTCAGACGTTCTCTAAGTCGGTAATAAGAGTGTAGGAGTACCACAAGGGCGTACACTAGGACCATTATGATAATTACTCACACGGGCCAACTGTAACACAATTTGAATGAGTGGGTGAGCGTCAAAGCTTATCCTTTGGAGATTAATTTTGAAAGAGTACTACATTACTCCAAGTAATTACTGACAGAAGCAATTAATCCAGCCCCGGGCTTTCCTCCCTTCGGTTGAAATATTGTCGGAGCACATAAGTTTTCAATCTGCTTCGATGGGTTTTAGTGCGAGTGCATAGAATCTTTTATGTGGTATTACACAATTGATCGTTTATATGTGCTTTTTGTAATAAAAGTGTAAGTTACATATTTTTATTTTTATTAATAATTATTTTAATATATTACCAATTTGTTCAATTACCAACCTAGGTATAAAATAATAAAGATAATTTTAGCTTTTTTGATAGGAGGCTAAGTTTGTCAAATAAGAATAAGATAGGTCATAACAAACCTAGGTATTCAAAATACTTACTACAGAAATTCAACCAAAAAGTAACAAATACCATTATTTGTGCAAAGATTTAAATAAATCTAACCAAATGATTTTTTTAGAAGTCATAAGTCATTTATACTGATATACTTAGTTTTCCGAATCAGTTTTACCAGAAATATTTATAAAACTCATGATTCATAATTTCCACTCAAATCATTACGTAATTGTTTCCAATACATCATTAAACGTATTATTAATACGTAACAATATCAGTCCGCGTTTTAATTAAAAGATCAAGCGTAATCTAATTAAGTCGACGCTACGTTAGCAAAATACAATCACTCACCATAAATCATTGAGATGAATAGCAGTATTGCATTCAATATGTATGAATGCCTCTTTATCCTCTTCAATTCCCCGGCCATTTTGTCTATATATAATAATATTTATAAATATATACTATTTAATTTGACACTCTTCTTCTTTTCATCGTCACTTAACACTGAGATTTATTGTTCCTATTATCGTACCATTTAAAATCTATCTTCTAATGACTAAATAGCTACACATTTTTGTCACAATTTATTCGCTTTTACAACTACACTACTTCCCACTAAATACGTCAACATTTATTCTACTACGTAATTAATGCGCTGACAAATAGTTTTATGACACTTAGTTAAAACGAATGTCGCTTCATATATTTAAGTTCCTACTTAATGTTCGTCTATTTTTATTTTATCCTTAACCAATGGTTGGCGCTTAAATCGTACGGCACTTGTGACTTTAGTAACGCGTGCTTGGATTACTTGACTGAGCATAATGAGCGAGAAGCATCTAAAATTAACTCGAAAATCTCCGTTGTTTTCATATATAAATCTTATTTAATCCCGGCGCGTAAGTTTGAAAGAAATTTTCATTCCGGTACAACATTCCCGTTACAAAATTTACGGTCACTTGACACACTTGTGTACACTCGTGTTCATAAAAGTTTCGCATCACAAGAGGATTCACTGATATTTTTTGGTGTGGGGAACAAGTTGGGTATCGGCATCGTCGATGTGATTTTTTCTGTAGGAGCGCGCGCGTCCGTTTTGGGAGGCAGCTGCGAAAGCACTGACTTACATAAGGGATTCTCCCGGTGCCACCCGAGCGTCTGTCGGAGAGGGATGGCACACGATTTTCGTAAGGGTTGCAGGTCGCGTGCGGTACGTTGCGAAAGAGAGGGAAGAGATTTTCGCATTCAGGCCGTAGTCCGCTGAAACGTAACGTTGAAATCTTGTGTGAAGACGCAATTAAAATGTACATAAATCTGAAAGAGATACGTTTCAGGAGTAACACGTCCAAGTTAATAAGTGCTTAATTTGACATTTAATAGCATATCTGTGCTCATAACTCTTGGAGATTACCAGGCGTTGCGGTGTTAGTGACTTCATTAATTACTGTCAATTCATTGACAGGAAGACGATTATTAAATGAGATGTGATCAATTTCTACGAAGTTATTAGGAACATTCATCATTTATTTACAGTATAAAATATAATTACTCCGTAATTACGTATTGAAATTTTGGTTAAATAATTTGCTCACAGTCGACGCTTTAAGTTTGTTTTTATTTATTTTCCTGTGTTTTTTTTTAGTTGTAAATATTTAGTCTTACTTTTTTATTTGCTCACTAAAAATTTGTAATGTGATTAGTTAGTTTTATCTTGTGCTCTTAAGTTTTTTAGTTTCTTTTTGAAGTTAGTTTTTCTAACATAGTTTATACTTGTAGATAATAGTAAATTAACCGTAATGTACCTACTTAAAGTTGCAATAAAAAGGATTATATAATATCCAGAGACATTAGTCACGAGATTGTCTCGTTTTATTCAGAACTTCTGCTAATACTGCTTTTCAAATATAAATTATACGGAGCGAAATTGGTGGATATAAAATTCAAATTAAGCCTGTCTTTTTGGAGTCAAATCATTTAGCAGTTTGTCTTCGATCGTCTCAGTACTGGCGATACAGATGGAGATGCCGTTTTAAGTCACTTTTGCTTTTTTGTTTTAATAATGATAATTTTTATTTTGTCTCTAGAAGTGATTTTTACCTTCAGTTCTTTTAACAGTAAAATGATTAAGTACATGGTAACATAATTTAAGGACGATTGCTACACATTTTTTTTTTATTTTAAACTATCGTATCATTTTGTATCATCACGTTTTCTATCCCCAAAGAGGCAGGCAGAGGTGCATATTACGGCATTTAATGCCACTGTACAATATACACTCACTTTTCACCATTTTTGTTTATTGCCCAAACTAAATAGCCTAGTAACATAACCTGAACAATGCCAGACTCCGTATAACTACTGAGAAATTTTGGAAAAATTGAAAGTCCAGCAATTCTGTGCCCGACCCCGGATTCGAACCTGAAACCCTTTGCCCGGCAGTGGCACTCACGACCACTTGACAAACAAGGCAGTCATTTAAAACTAATCCAAGCTTATTATGCTTTCCAGAACTGCAGACCTAGCGGATTACTGGGGTTGCGGCTCAAAGAGTAGGAGTAGGAATGGGATGCTTTTTAGTCAGTAAGAGTCACTCCCTCTCGCCACTTTAAACCCTCAAAAAAACCAAGTTTATTTTGTTTAGTTTCTTGTAATTTGTAACAACCATGCAACTGTTGACAATAAAAGATATTTCAAAACAAGTTGAACAACAGATCAGATCTACTTTCGCTGTCTTTGATGTAGATGCAACATCTTGCTAGCTCATTATAAATCACCTAACAAGATTAGACGACAAGAAGGCCACTCACATAGAAATAAAAAAAAAACAACTTTAAATAAAAATAATACTAATATAACATTTGTACAAAGAAAGGTGTCACGAAGCTACTAACACTTCACGTAATTAAAAACCTAAAACGGATTACACGAAGAGAGATGTAACAAAGCGAGACGCGAGTACTGAGTGCTTACATTATAGCTGCTATATAGTGCTGCTAGTCACTTTTTTAAGTAGTACCTACGTCTATGTGTCTAAAAATATCTCACGAGTATATAGCGCTTTCTACTGTATGAAGGGATTTTAACATAAGATATGTAAACAAGGTGTAGTTGCTACTTGTATATTTTTCTTTTCATAAAATATCTTCTAATATTATTAAATGCGAATGTTTGTGAGTTTGTGTGTGTTTGTGTGTATGTTTGTTACTCAATCACGTCAAAATGACTGAAGGGATCGGGATGAAATTTGGAACAGGGGTAGGTTCTTGTCTGGAATAACACTTTTTATGCCATGGGTCCGCGAGCAAAGCTGTAGGAAGGAGCTAGTGTATAACTAAAAAAAAAATTCGTGATGAGATGAGGTTTAAGACGTTTGGTGTACAATTTTGTTTAGAACGTCGATAGTGTTCTTTGAAACGTTACAAGTTTGTGTCTAAATCAAAAAGATTTTTTGGCCTTATTTTATTAGTTAAAATCTCTCTGAAATGGTTTACAACATCGAAATGTCTGTAAGTATTCAATTAAGAGAATAATAAAATTATAATGCGTTTTGTTACATTTCTTTCTCCAAGTGAGAGGATTTTTCTCATTTTAAGCATGCAAACTTACTGAGTCGTTTTCGGGTTCTCGGCAGAAATAAATCCCGAAGCAGTGCTGGGTCATGAGGCCCTGTGAATTATAATAAAAACAAAATATTAGTTGTTTGTTAACTCATATTTGTTACCTATATATTTATAATAACTATCGTAAGACATGCAAAATAAAGAGGGCTCTTCCTCATGAGTGGGCTGTGCAAAGTATCGCGAGACATATTAAATAAGAGGGACGAGTAGACGAGATGTTGAAGTGGGTAAGAGTACTTTCGGGTATCAGATATACTTATAGTATACCATGCTTCACTAAATGGTTACCTATGTGGTGTAAGTTGCTTTGTAAAGTACTGCCATCATATTTGTTTCTGATGCCAAGAGGAGATGGTGTCCGAAGCAATGCGATGTCACCTGCTGCATTAGGTGCAGGTGATAAGTCACGATTTTCATCATCTACAAGAGAAATAAAACCAAAAAGGTTTATTGAATAACCCTGAAGGACTTATAAGATAAGAAGAAAAAATAATATTATGTTCCTAAGAAACTTTTTGTTGAAGTAATATTTTCATTAAACAAGACAAAATGTAACTATACACGTGCTTACTACGCTCAACCTAAGCATATCTATGTAGAAATGAGTTATGAATATTCAACCAAAAATAAAAAGAGCGTCTCAACCAAATCGCGTTACGCAACAAATTGAATTCTCAAAAGAGCGGGACATACGGGGTAAATAACCCATTAACTATGTATTCTCTAGTTCCAACCCTTTTTCCTAACAACCGATACAAAACTAATGAAATCACAGTTTAACTCCATGACGTCACATCTATACGGTTCATTGCCTTCAGGGATGAGGAACATTTTATTAGCGGAAGGAATACTCATTCCGTCAAAGTCGATTTAGAATTTGATTTAAGATTTGTATACATTAAAGAACTTTAATATCACAACACAGATAAGGGAAAGTAAACCTTTAATCCGAACGGTAAAGCGTAAAATGAGTTAGAGCAAGGGAAGTGAGTTTTGCTCAAAATAGAACAGACAATAAGAGGGGACGATTTTATAATTAACTGCAATCAACACTGACGTATTGAATTTCTGGAATGTCTGTACAGTCGCGTCGAAATGTTGTATTGTGATGTTTGTGAAATAAATGTTTTTTGATGGAATTAAAGTACACAAAATTTTGCTACTGTAACAGATATTATAAAGGAATAAAACAAATACCTATATGAGCCTAGTTGATCTTTTTGCGAAATCAGCTATGAGTTCTAGGTAGGTTAGTAGTCTAGTAGTATTATTATCTTTTCATTCGTATGTTATCCATGAATAAGTATACTGATAATCTTACGGACTATAACGTGATGTCATGTTATGATTTCTTCGAACTAAAATTACTAGGAACATGTAGATATACAAAAACCTTTTTGGTAAATAAAACATGACCTAAGTAATCAATGGACAATGATAACGAAGACATCGCTTCATTTGTTTTTACAAGAAGTAACTAAAAAGTTTAGCTCCATACTTATAATACACTTTGTAAGCTTTTTTATTATGACATTTTTTTAACTTAGAAAAAACAGCGCTTTAAACATAAAATTTTACATGCACATGACTCTAAACTCAATACAACAATTTGTGAATCACAAAGAGTTGCTTTGTGCGGGAATCGAACCCGCTACACGCCTCACGGCAGCCAGTTGTTCAGCCACCGCGCCAACCATGCAGACTAAAACACCATCAACCTTTTATACAATTACTATGCAAACTCAAAATAACCAAAAACTCATCATAACTCCCACTAAAAACTACTCAAAATGGGAACCAATAATTCATCAAGTGTACTCCTTTACCTCTCCCCTCCCGTTCTGAGCTCGTGCCCGACAGATGTTAACACACGTTGTTTGTTTTCTTACTTCGAAAGATATGTTATGCCCTCTCCCGAGGAATGCTCGTTTTCGTTTTTATTTATGTCACTAGAAATTAACTCTGTCCCAAGTTTTGTACATTTAATTTCTTAATACGGTTATTCGTTTTGTTCCTGGGGTGCTCTGTTCTTGAGGATGTTTTTGCAATGTTATATGTAACTGACTTTATTTGAAGATATTTGTTTTTTTTTAATTTTTAATGTACGATTGGGTTTGGCGTGAATGCAATATTTGTTTCTATGTTTATATTATATTGATATTTTTTGAGATAATATACTAAATTAGTTATTATGTTTTTCGGCTTACCGATATAATTATTTCAGTAGCAGCGCGCGACAGTTGCCGCGTCGCGATTGGCGGAATGCTGCTCATGAATATGAGCCTTTGGCATGGCTAAAACTAGTCAAGTAATTACGTGAGTAAGCCGAAAGACATAATTATTTTAATTTAGTATGTCTCACGAAAGTTATAATAAAATTATAGAAATTAGTTGTTTGAAATCCCTAAAGGTCTCAGCACACATATGGGATCGGAAAGGGATCGTAACCGTAACGCCTTTTGCCTCGCTGTCAACCAGGCGTCAACCTACCGTATGCACGTAACGAAAGCGTATCAGCAGCGCCTGTACGTCAACTCGGCTACGGCTAGGCGACACCGCGCTTACGCCTCGCCGTCCCGTCGCGGGAGGGGAAAGGGGAAAGGGTGGACGAAGAGATGTGAGCTCGGGTACGGAGAGACGTAAGCGCGGGGACGGAGAAACGTAAGCGCGGGGACGATGAGCCGTAAGCGCGGGAATTCAAGTTCGGAGCCTTTTTTTTTTTTGTTGACAGGGGGAAACCTTCAAAAGGCGCCTAGCTTTCTGGGGATAAAAAACTAGGGAGTGTGGGATTTTTACCTCACTAAAACCACCCCGGTGGCCACCCTCAACACCTGTAAGGGGCACCGGGTCCTCTTAATAGACCTGCTCCGGAGCCCCATGGTGCAACGCCTGTTACGGCACATTCCTAGGGAGACGCGTGCCTCCCCTAGCCTTGCTATGCAAGTTGCACGGCAGCACGTGACCACTGTGCTGCCGTAATTCCCTGGAGTCACTTGGGCGCCTAGAGTCCCCACTCTATGCGAATATATTTAGGACCGCTTGCAGTTGATGCAAGCGGTATTAAGGCGTCAAGGCGGTTGCCTCCTCGATACGAACAGGATCGGCCCTCTATCCCGCTAGCAGCTTCCTTTTGGGAATTACAGTCTCAGTAAGGAAGCCACTTCCTCCAATTTTTGGTCTCTGCCAACAAGCCTTAACGTACTGCTGACAGAGACAAATCTCGCCCGATACTTACAAATAGAGGTCCACGCTGGGCACTCCTCGAGCGTTTTGCGGAATCCAGGTCGCTTCCGCAGTGGTTACAATTTGTCGTGGCCTCTCGCCCAATCCTGTTCAACGTCACCGAAGCAACCATGTCCGGTGAGCACCTGAGTGAGCCTGAAGGAGACGCGCTCCTCTCTCTTCAGCCAGGCTTCGAAGTGCGGCAGAATGGCTTCGACAACGCGCTTGCGTGAGTACTCCGGCTGTTCTAGCCGCTCACGCCACCGCTCGAGCGCGTGTCGCCTTGCTTGCCGCCTCAGCCTAACGAACGCCACTCCTGGCATCCTACCGCCGTTTCGGCGGATAGTACGAATTTGGTCATAGACCTTTGCGTCCATATCCGCCAGGATATCCAACGGCGGAAAGCGAGCCAGGAGAGTTGCCGCCTCGAAGGACACTGTTCGGTATCCTCGTGCGATACGAATGGCTATTTTCCGCTGCAAGCGATAAATTTTCGCCCTACAGCGTCGGACGCCTGACAGTCGAGCTGACCAAACAGGCGCCCCGTAAAGAACCATCGATCGCACGACACCCGCGTAGAGGCGGCGAACTTCTTCTCGAGGTCCCCCAATGTTAGGCAGCAGTCTGTGCAGAGCACCCACTGCCTTCTCGACTCGGGGGACCAGGCGTTCGAAATGCTCTTCGAAGCCCCACCGACTATCCAAGGTTAGGCCTAGATACTTTATGTATCGCCCAACCTAGACATGCGCATCTCCAACGTAGACTGACGAACTGGGTGGCTCCGTGGTCCTCGGGAGCTTATGGAACCATAGAGCCTCGGTTTTATGAGGCGCTATTTCCAAACCCAGTCCGCGAATAGAAGCCACGACTTTTGCCACCCCGAGCTCTGAAAGCCGGATAGTCTCCTCAAAGTTAGTCCCACTAGCCATTACCAGCGTGTCATCTGCATAGCAAATGACATGGACATCAGCAGGAAGTTCGACACGCAGGACCGCATCGTAAGCGAGGTTCCACAATAAAGGACCCAGCACAGATCCCTGTGGAACCCCGCACGTAATCTCCCTCCGCTGAACGCTACCGTCCCGGCCCACAAAGCGAATGTACCGGTCGCATAGGTAGGCCCCGATAACATTTTGCAAATAGGGAGGAATTCTGTGAAAAACAAGAGCCTCCCTGATTGCCTTCCAGGGTAGGGAATTAAAAGCGTTGACGATATCTAGACTTATCGCCAACGCAACCCTACCCTGGGACACTGCCTGATCCGACAGCGAGCGGACGCGCAGTATCGCATCTATTGTGGAACGCTGCTGCCGGAAACCATACTGGTTGTCAGACAGGTCGGGACCAACATGCGACAGGTGCCCGACGAGCCTTTCAGCTATTACCCTTTCAAAGAGCTTGGAAATCTCGTCGAGCAGGCATATGGGACGGTATGCAGAGGGTGAATCCGCGGGCCTGCCTTGCTTCTTCAAGAGGACTAATCCGGCTTCCTTCCAACGGGCGGGGAACACGCCTGACTGAAGACAGCTGTTGAACAACCGCCTCAGACGGTCCCCCAGAGCATCTACAGCCAACACCCACACACGGCCATGGACGCCATCCGGGCCAGGCGCAGTGTTTCGAGCACTTAGTCGGCGCACGGCTCGGTCTAACTCCCCTTCTGTAACTCCCAAGTCAGGGGACCAATCTGACGATGGTAAGGGAAGTGAGGGGCTGTCTCTAACTACTGGGAAAAGTGTATTTATCACCCTTTCCAGTAGAACCGGGTCCATGGTCTCCGTGAGGGGAGGAACCCATGGGCGGAGTTTACCCATGACTAATCGGTATGGTCTTCCCCACGGATCCAAGTTCGGAGCCTGTTCCGAGGCGAGGCGATTACGTTATTATTCCGATTAGTGTGCGTTGCAGTAGGGAGTTTAATACAAACCATTCTGAACGGCTCGAGGCGATACGGTGACGATCCCTTTCCGATCCCATATGTGTGCTGAGACCTTAACCCGCATTGAGCAAGCGTGGTGACTATTACCATAAAACGAAGAATAATTAATCAAAATTTAAAATTCAACAAAAATACAATACATTTGGCCCAAACACCCATCACATTACCTACACATTTACTCACCTACATCAAACGTAAATTCAAATATGGAAAAAATATTTCAATCAATTTACACACCGTTTCACAATTTACTATAATAATTGTAGTGTGTAAATATTCCTTTGATCCAATTACAGTCAGTTAGGGGAATGAACGAATTAATTAAAATTTGAAATAATATTGTTCACGTGTAAATGAATATATTTATTTTGCTTGTTAATTGAGTGCTAATAATATTTTTTATTCTGATTGGTGTAGTTATTCAATTTTAGGTCGATTTATTTTTAGAATACAGTATTTTAATTTTGTAGTATAGGTACTTCTAAAAATAGTGCCTTAATAAGTACACTTTGGCATTAGAAACTTAATACTACAATAAGCTGAAAGAACCTTGCTTGGGCATATATCGGCTTGACCGGAGTGATACAACGGCCTCACAGGAAACCAACGTGAAACAACGCTTGTGTTGTGGCTCGGACGACATCAATCTTTCGGATTTCCATAAGTAGCACAGATTGCTTACCATCAGGTGGTCCGTCTGTTCGTTTACCGCCTTATCGCTAAAAAACTTTGCTTAACATTCTTTGGACCCACGTGCTCAAATATACCCTTTGCTATCAACAATCCTGTCAACTTTACATGGACAAGCAACTGTCACATTCCCCATAATTGAACTACACATTCCCACACTCAATTCGCCAAATCCCTTAAAATTCTCACAACAAGGGTGACTTGTGTATTTATAGAAAAAACACCATGAACATTGACAAATGCTGAACATCAGACCTGAAGCGTCTATGAAGAGGGGAGATTTAAAAATGACTCTTTTTCAATGAGACATACAACGAAATGCTATTTTCGTTTCCCCTCAAGTTTCGAATTTAAGCCCCAATTTGTCTTTAAGTTTCCTAGTACGTGAAATTATCAATTAGAGTGAGTTTTTATGTCTGTCCGTAAATATTGACAGTCGTTTGTTTTATTTATTGGGTTCTTACTGGCAGTAAGTACGGATAGTTCAAGAGTTTAAGGGGTAGTTAATATGATAAGATATTTAATGGCGATTGTTCGTTTGCTATTTTATTAGTTGGAGATCCAAGATGTCAGATGATGTTCCTTTTAGTTGGCAAGTCTCCTTTTGTTAATGCGTTTCGATATTTTTTAAAGTTGATTATATATTTCTGTCAAATATTAATGATTTGGGTATATTAAATATTTGACTATTCATAATATTATGTAAGATTTGTAGCAATTGGCGTTGTATAGTCTCTGCCTACCCCCATGGGAGACAGGCGTTAAGTTATGTATGTATGTTCTCTTTCTTCTGATCTAACTCATTTCGAAACATATTGTACTACTGTTCTTAATTTGAAATGAAAAATATGGTTTCAAATTGAAAGCTAAAATTAATTTTGTTTATTTGACTAGACCTGCCCCAACAGTTGGCTCTTCAAAAACAAATGAGGAGTTCAATGATCTAATGGGGAATTGTAATCATAAATATCATTTAAATAACTTGATGATTCCTATGAAAGATTCTCTGGTAATTAAAATATAAATTATTGTGCCTTTTATCCTCGAAAGGGTAGGCATTTCGGCTCGTAATGTCACCATACAATGTACACCCACTTTCCATCATTTATGTTAGAAGTCCCATATAATAGTGAGTGAGTATAAACGAACCCGAGACCACTTACACGGCAGTCGCCCTTTTTATTGAGGGGGGAAAATCATGCAATGACTACTCCCGGCTTGGGCGAGGAGTGTCAGACTCTTATTGACTAAAAACCACCCCGTTCCTACTCCTGCTTTTCGAGCCGGAGCCCGGGTAAACCCGCTAGGTAGTCCGCAGCTCCGGATCAAGTATCAGTCCTACTGGACGGCAGTCGCCCTTGCGACCATTTGACAAAAAGCATCTAGACACACGGCAGTGTGTCCGCCAAGTTCGAGCAAAAAACCGACACACCGGCCGTGGGTTATATTACACGAACCATTTCGGGCCAAGTTCGACCCACCTATAACTCAAAATCTATTTTATCTACGCATATGAAATTTCTAGTATCTGTCGAGATCTACTTACTTATCTAAAATACAAAATTTCATTAATGTGCCTATTTAGGTCTTGAGATATCGACGTCAGAAAATCGCTATTTTTACTATACACTCACTGACTGACTGACTCACTCACTCATCAAAAACCTAGACCACTTCCAATGGTCGTATTTACTTGAAATTTGGCATGGAGGTAGGTCTTTAGGTCAAGGTAAAGGAAAAAATCTGAAAATGGTCAAGTGTGAGTCGGTTTTAAAAATAATGAAGGTGTAAATTCATACCCCTAAGGAAGTAAAACAAAAAAATTATCTATATTTTCCAATGGTCGTACCGACCTAAAATTCGTTACGAAGGTTTTTATTTGGTCAAATTAAAGTAAAATAAGAAAAAAAGAAAATAAACCTTACAAAAATAAATGAAATCCCACCCAAAACATAAATGTGAAAGGCTGCCAAGTTCGATAATATTGGAATGCTTCGCCTATAAAAGAAGTGAGATCTAAATAAGTACCAAGTTCCATACGCAGACTTCAGTTAAAAATGATATAACTTGGCAAGTTTTAATAGAAAATTATATACTTGACTCATTGCGTTTAGTAGGTTTATAACAAAGTGTGTGAAAACTTGCCAACTTGTTATATCATTTTTAACTGAGGTCTGTAGTATGGAACTTGGTACTTATTTAGATCTCACTTCTTTTATAGGCGAAGCATTCGCAATATTATCGAACTTGCGCAGCCTTTCACATTTATGTTTTGGGTGGGATTGATATTAAGTTGAAACAAACTCTTCAATTTGCAATCACCATACGCTTAACGATAAAAAGACATTATAAGAACAAAGACACGCATTTCCATATAAAGTACAGTCCATCAGAAAAATAATAAAAACTTGAACGAGTATTACATACATTAGAAAGTTGCTTATTACAAAAACTTATCCTAAAGTATATTTCCTATAGCAGCTCAGCTGCAGGTGACTTTATAGGTGATTACTGTCTCTTTACGACCCACCTTCTTTTTTTATTTCTTTATTTCTTTCCTGACTTTTGTTTTTGTTTTGTTTGTTTATGTAATTCCATGGCTGATCTCTGGCACAATTTGTGGGGTTGTTTTTATTCAATTTCGTAGTTGTGTCGTTAATTGCGTGGAACGGGGTGGTGGACTATAAATTTGTACGGTGCTTGCATTAGTTTGGGCTCGTGTAGGCTGATGAACGTAAATATCAGTAGTGGTTGTAAGGCCGTTTTAATGTTACCTGGGATAATTGCTTCGAATCTAGACCGGATTTAAGTTTTAAACAAAATAGTGAGGTTAATTTTAGGTAAGCCAAAAGTACCTTTATAATGTCGTAATCATTATTTGTCCTGTTAGCCCGGTGGTTTAAAACGTCCGCTTTTTATTCATGAAAGTGTGGGTTCGGAACTTATAAAACGGCAAGTACACATTGTGACTTTTTCCGAGTTATATGTACTTTCTAAGATTAGACGCCACTAAGAAACGTTGAAGAAAAACATCGTGACGAAACCTGAGTTTATAATTTTTAATTGAAATCGTCAATCCGGATTGAGCAAGCTTGATGATTAATGCTCTAACCTTCTTCGTGCGAAAAGAGGTCTTTGGTCAGCAGTGGCCGTTTACAGGGTGATAATGAATCATTATTTTATTCGTCAACCCGTTAAATGGCATAAGGAAATAAATCTACTTCGTTCTACACTAACAATACTTTTTTAGTTTTACATGCAGTGTGATTTTTAGTTTTACGTGTATTGTTAGTGTAGCATTGATTTCTGCAAAGTAACGCCTGATTGTATTCTATATACTATTTCGTTCTATTTATACATATGTGTACTCTATAAACAAACACTTTTTTATCGACATACGCGAAATTCAACATGACCAAGACACTATTTACCTCTTTACTAGTCTTCAAACCGTTTAACAAGCGAACATTACCTAACCCTTCACTTCATACTACGATCAAATAGTACCCGTATTTACAAAAAACTCTATCCAACACTAACAAATCACCGAAAATAGTTGGAAACAAAAAGAGTCTAATGGTACAGATGTATTACTACTTAACGACGTTAAAAAGTTTATTGGAGGAAACAAATCCTAAATAGAACATGTAAAATGCACATTTATTGCTTTTTGATTTGTGTTTTCTGTAAACAACAACCAATCGGGGTGTGTTTGCCATGGAAAATTATACTCTATCTTGATTAGTTTAAGGTTGGTTTCAGCTTGAAGATACCTCGTCCATAGAAGCGTTTATAATTAGCTATAATACAATTAGTTTGATGTATGCGTGTATTCGAGTGTACGCAATACAGAATCGATGTTGGTACTAAACATTGGAAAGTAATCAAAATTTGTTTTCTTTAAAATGTCGAAATTCGATTGGTTGTGTACACCTAATTAGAGATTTTATACCGTACGTGAATTTTATGGGCGAATAAAATAATTCTATAGTTGGCATGGAAAGCTACTGAACCATTAAATGTGATTACTGTAAGAAAGAATTAACTGCGAACGTGGTTACTAGTTTAATTTAATTGTTTGTTTTTCGATTTTATTCCGTCTGTTATTTATAACTTGACGTATATATATATAGGCTTAGTCATGATTACTAATACGCTTTACGTTTTGAAATATTTTTAAATTTAATGTGAGAGTCAATTGTAAAAGAATTTCTTATAATGTACAATAATTTGTCGAAGAAACACCAGAGGCAATTACAAGTGCGTTGCCGGCCTTTTTTGGGTTAGGAATTTTAGGGTTGTTGAAGAATCAGGGATTGGGAAGATTGGGAATAGGGGTAATTGGCCTTACTCACACAATGAAACACAACGCAAGCACAAGACTCTCCCACACTTAAATGTATGATGACGTACAATACAGATTCCGAATATAATACCCTCTTATATAAAACAAGCGTTGTATAACCTACATAGGCTATTAGCAACAAAATATCTTGTTCAAAATATGTAACCTAAAAATTTACGCTCAAGTTCCAAATTTAGGCGTTATTTGTTAGGGTCCGGAAGACCCTATATAGCTCTAGGGGGTTTAAAAGAGGCATTCGTTTCATCCTACTATTTATATTATGTAAATGTGGTAGGTTTGATGTCGTTTCCTGTATAAAAGCCCTAGATTCATGTTTTTTATTATCCCACCCACACGCACGAAGCGCTTCGCTTCAAGCTTCCTTGTGCGAATTGCTAGGGAGTGGAATTCTTTGCCGGAGTCTGTGTTTCCTGATGGGTATAATCTGGGTATCAAAGCCCGAGTGAATAGTTTACTTATGGGCAGACGTGCTCCATCGTAGGCCGCATCACTTACCATCAGGCGAGATAGCGGCCAAAGGTCCACCGATTAAATGTAAAAAAAAACTCCATATAGAACCTGTACTTCTAATATTGCGGCATAACTTAAGTACTGAATGTCCTGTCAGTAGAACGATTGCCATGCAGGGTGTTCCTTGTTCGATACCCATTCAGAAAAGTACCTAATCATTGAATTTACTGCGCTAGTGCGGCGGCTGGGCAACCGACTGCCGCGCAAGGTTTCATATGTATTTTTGTGAAACTTGTATGCTTGTAAACGCACACATGACACAAGAGAAATTCCTAGTGTGGGGCAACAATATAAAAAAGTCAACCAAAAAAATTGGGAACCCTCAGCAAAACAGTCATCGGCTAGGATAATTTTATTATATACGGTAAAAAAAAATATGAGTACTTCTACCTACATAAAATAAATAAAAAAAAAACTTTTAAAAATATTTTAAATTTAAATAATTTGAAAAATATTTTAAATTTAAATAATTTGAAAAATATTTTAAATTTAAATAATTTGAAAAATATTCTATGTTTGTTTTATTTTAATTAATAAAAAAACCTTTGGTTATTCATCAAACCTCATTTTCAATTCAAAAAAGGAAGTTCAGAATTCAAAATTCAAACTACACGTCAGCGAGCAAGCACGCGCGGACATTTAAACTTAGAACGCTAACACCGACTGTGTACAGTCGAGTATAGCCGACAGATGTTAACATATGCCCGTGTTTTCTTTATTTAAGAGATCTGTTTGTTACTTTTTGTTACGTATCCACGGCGCCTCCGGTCTCTCACTTATTATTTATGGAGGCGAGTGTACCAAATGCCGATGTATATTATACTAGAAATGACAAGCAATTAATTTTGTTTTTTTTTTATAATATAACTTTGCCAATCAGCGTATTTTTCGATTCTCAATTCTTTAAATATCGGGGTAAAATATTTTATCCTCTGTAATATTTTACTTCATTAATGAGGTATTGCAGGGAGAACAATGAAATGCACAATATCATATACAATTATTAACATTTCATGATAATAATGCTGAGTATTTATGACCAACGATCTCTGATTAAGGAAGGAATGAGGGGGGAGGGAGGCGGGGGAATATAATTAATTTGCAATGCTCTTTTTAAAATTTTCAACATTTTAATTTCAACGTATCGAGTGTTGGCTTCATTTTAAAAGTTGGTAAGTTGAAATAAAATATCTGGTGTAAGCAAATAATTCTTTAATCAAAATTGATTTTGGTTTTTGTACTTGGAAAATGCAAGTATATGATATTTATCCAGGGTTTTTAATAGCACTTACTAATAATTGTAATTGAATACGTTTGTGTGCATATTATAATTGTAAAAAGCACTAAAAAAATATAAACACGACATTATTATAGTCACTTAGGTGGACCATTTAAATATCATTATTGTCCATCACAAGGCGTCTACTGCCGAAAATTTGTCTCTCCGAATAACTTCAAATAATAGTTTTATTAACTTGAAAACTAGCTGATGCCCCCCGCTTCGCTCTTGTGATTTACGGACTTTGTGACTAATAAAAGTTGCCTAATATACATCAGCTATCTGCCAATAAAAGTCCCGTCAAAATTGGGCCAGCTGTTTCAGAAATCAGCTGGAACAAACAGATAGGCAAATCAAAATTGTAAAAAGCTATTATTTTGGTATAGTAGTAAAAAGTTTTTATTTTAATATTTCAAACAGACACTCCAATTTTATTTATTAGTCTAGATACACACCGCTGTAAACCGAAATATTTTTTTATAAAATTTCGAACATCGAACAGATCTCTTCCATTGTCTATAACTGCGCGTTTCCAAATGTTCGCCAGTACGGGGTCGGACAACTTTTCACATAACTCAAGCCACTCGATTTGGTAGCACAGTTTATTATTTGTGCTCCCTGGCCCGCTGTGCTCCTGGTAGCTGTACTGTACATATTTCGTATTTTATCACAGCATCACTACTACGTCTTTGTTTGACTTCGAAACAAGACATAGAAGGGAATAAGTACTAAACAACTTTAATTTTTATAGGCTGGCTGCCTGGTAGAATATCTGGTGGAATCGTGAAGTCCAAAGAATCGGGTTTGGTAGCTCAGTTGCTTTTTTTGTACTCTTCGGCCTGCTGCGCTCCTGGTAGTTGTATTCGTATTTTATCACAGCCTCACTACTAAAGCTTTGTTTCTCTTCGAAACAAGACACAGGTTTTTAAACAACTTTAGTTTTTGTAGATTTGCTGTTTAGTTGAGTAACTGTACTGGTAGAATTATTTAGTCCAACGTGTTTTAGTATAAAATTTGTGCTCCTCGAACCGCTGTGCTCCTGGTAACTATGCTGTACAAGTATCGTATTTTATCAAGATTTAAAATGTTGTTGTCAATTTTAGTTTTAAAAATTCAACTGATAAGTTCAAGGACTTGAATTGGAATTGAGAAAGAATTATTGAGCTTCCCAGCCCTGGAAAAAACAGCTAGAGTAAGGAATACCCTATGTTCGGTGTTTAATACCTATTACTTACTATCCGCAGGGGTGGTGAAAACCTAGAAAAAGTGATTGCGCACTGATGCTGTCCACGATCCTCAGACCTGAGGGCACGACCAGAGAGAGACTCTCCAATAACGTAATTAACGGTAACAATAATATAACAAACGATAACTAAGTATTAGTACAATAAGTTCTAGTCATGTCTCTTCACTACTTTGAGAATATCAAGCACGATTTCATATATTTTATAAAACGTTAGCAAGTTAGTTTATTCATGAAACTCCAACTTTTACTCGACTTTTACTTTTTCTTAGATAAAATCTGTATCGTAAAGATGCTGCGTTATTGGGACTACTTACTGAGAAGTTTTAGATTCTGTCGACAAAATCAATATTGCATACGTGGTATGCTTCCTCTAATACTCTAGTAGCGTTAACTCTATAAGCTATGACAGTGAAAGTATGGAGCGAGTGGATCATTCTTTAAGACTTTGGTGCTGTAATCACGATTGACTGCAGTTAGTAAATATTTACTGGGAACACAGCAGTACTTTTAAAATCTTACTATATAATATTATGTATTTGTGTGTTTTCGTGTTTGTATGTTGGTTTGTTAATCAACAGCATCAAAACAACTGAAGGGATCGGGATGAAATTTGGAACAGGGGTAGATTATAGTCTACCTCACTCTTCTTTGCATCTTGAGGTGGGACTTGGCAAGGCAGTGCCCTTTCATCTTCTCCAGGTGACATAGGGATTACCGACTTTGGGCTCAAAAAAGGGGTTAATCTAGGAATAACACATAGGCTAAACTACTAGCAAAAGCTAGTTATCAATATTTTCTACCTACGTCTAATATTTTCTATCTATAGAATATACAAAATCTAGGATTACTACGTCATTTTACATGCTTAGTCGATCTTGTATTCCCAAAACTTAATTGGCACGTCCTTCTTAGCTTTGGAAAAATATTTCAAGTAAAATATTCCTTTGTAATAAATATAATATTGCTTCTATTTTGGACATCAAGGCTTCTAGACAGACATTACAACCATGACCTATAGGTATTGTCATAATCCTATTGTCTTTGTTTGTGTATATTGTATATTATTACGTAATGGCGTGTATGAATTATTACGTAAAATATGATCTAGGTATTGTTCAAGTGTATACATGTAGACAGCTTGAATAAAAGTATGGCAGAAATTACTAGTAATATACTGTTCGTTCAAAAATTGACTTTATGTCTGCCTAAATAGAGTTGACTTTATGTTTATCAGAGTAGTTATGTATATCTAAGAATGTTTTGAGATGAAAACGTGATTAAAGGAAATTCGATTTAAAACCAAAACAGAAAAGGTTTAAAATTGAAACAAAAAGGCTTTCAAAGATAGCCGAACGAAATAACTACGATAGCTAAAGCAACTCATTAAATGCTAAAGTTACGAATGTAAGTCAACGGTAACAAACCGTGCAGTCACGATTTTAAACTCTTTGAAACTACAGACAACTTTCAAAGATTATTTCAACTTAAAAAGGCGACTTTAAAGTCTACATTAATAAATAAAATTGAAGTGTCTCTTTGTATTGTAACATTGAAATAACTGCTTTTTACTACATGCATATCAATATAAATACGATTTATATACTGAAATTATATTTTTTACAATTTTAGTTCTGTGTCTGTCTGTTTGTTCTGGCTAATCTCTGAAATGGCTTGACCGATTTTGATGGAAATTTTATAGGCTAGTAGCCGATGTACTAAAGAGTAATTTAAGCTACTTTTATTTTAGAACAAATATTATGTATTTTATTTTCGAAAAAATCAAAATCTCAACACGCGGATGAAGTTGCGGGCAACAGATAGTTTAATATACAACTTTTACACTTAACTTAGTACTTAAAACTATGTTTTTGTTTCGTTAATGGATAAGCAAAAGGTGTTTGAAGCAGTCACTTTTAGTAAGTATTTTTAATGAAATTGAAAACAAATGCATATTGAGTGATCAGTTGTGAAAAAGTGTTTTAATTATAAATTGTTTATGACCCAAATTTTCAAGTGTAAGAGAGCCATGAGAGAGGAGTGATACCACGGCCTCGCCGAAACAGATGTTTTAAGTTTTTAAGCCAAAAACTCTTTATTATTACAAGACTATAATAATTAGACCTCATATTATCATCAAACTCAACATCAGTCTCATATGAAGTCCAGGGATCCATCCTGAGCCTATTAACATATAAAACCCGAGAAATAATATTGTAAACATGAAGTCCGAAGAATATTTTACATGTCCAATAGAATAAGTCAGAAAAGGCCCTCACAGGTCTGTGAGGGACATACCCTCTTCATTTCAATAACCATTTATTAGATTTATGGTATCTGACTGTATTTGTGTTGGGCACTCGATGACAGAAATTGAATATTACAAAAATGGTGGAATGTTTTCTGTTTTTCTTATTTTTTGGAGCAGATGGCATTTAGGTTTTCTGTGAAAGAAGTTTTTACGTGAGACGAATAAATCTGGGGACGGTTAGGATGTAGAAAGTGTTTGGGGACCGTTTAGGTCGTTATATAAATTTTGGTTGGTGAAAAAAACTTGTCAGAATGTAGCTTCCGCTATTGTAGAAAAATGATTCTTATTATTAGAGGCTTAATGGTGATTAGATTCTATTGTTTTAATAATAGCAGGGTTCTTTGTAAAACTCTTTCATCAAGGATAACATTTTGGGATCTTTAGGGTACTTTTCCATCAGAGATGTGCTATGTAGCTATGGTGCGAGGATGTAATAGCCAAGCTCTGAAACTATGTGATCATCTCCCCTGATACCAAGCTATGTAGCGGTGTGAGTAAGATGTAACGCCTTAAAGTAGCTGCACGACGAACACGCACAGACAGCACGCATCTTTCAATAATATAAAAAAACATATCTTAGCTTCCACCAGTGCTAAGCTATGTGTTCTGATGAATATGATTGGTGGAAGCCTAACGCATCCACAGCAACATAGCATAGTACATCTCTGGCAGAAAAACATCCTTAGGCCCATAGGCGTGCTTGAAACTACCAGACCTTCGAAGGAATTAGTAAAATATTGTTACATTCTAGATTTTTTTTTACTAAAACATTTTTACCAAAAAGATAGTTCTCCAAAAAAATTTGAAAAACATCCTCATCAAAATAGAGAACGTGTAAAAACAGGATAGTAACAAATAAAACCTTTTCCTGTTCTTCAGAGATCAAGGACAAGGAGTTATCATTTGTCACAATAAGTCTTTGCTCAACGGATTCAAGGTTAAGGGTGGCGCCAACTTAATCAAACTAAAGCCTTTACGGATCTTTTTCCTATACTTTTCTTATAAATAGGCCTGAAATAATGATATCTTGCGCTGTAGTTGCCTTTTGATCAGTTGCCATAATGACCTTGAACGGATCTCTTCTCGCAATTTTTTTTTTGGTGTGGGGGGGGGGGGAAATCGGCTAATTATTTCTGCCTCCTTGGGCGAGGTGAGAGGGAGTGTCAAACTCTAATTGACTAAAAATCACTCCGTTTCCACTTCTGCTTTTCGTCCCGGTAACCCGCTAGGCAGGCCACAGCTCCGGGATCGTTTGTCATTACATCAACAAAATATTATATTAAATTGTAACTAAATATGGATTTGTTTTTCTTTATTTTGTCCAACTTTAGGACACTTTTTCCTTAGGTATATAACTGGTAGTTTTTGGAGTAGGCCTTAATACAGCAGCAGAAACACATTGGGAATTGATTTTTAAACGATGATAACACCTTATTCAATTTCATATTAAAAGCAAGCAAGTCAATGTGTAGAATTTATTCCGTATTGACTAGACTGCCATTTGTCACTGGTTATACAAATAAACGAATACATCAAATACAACTAAATACTTTTGAGATAAACTCAGCTTTACGTCACATCAAATCAACAGTATTTAATACTTACACCCAAATGTTTACCATCCAATAAAACAGTTCTGGATAAACTGAAATCATCGCCACTGATATTGGCATACGGCTTGGCTCATTTCATTCATTAACAGTTCATGTGGCCTTAACTAACCCTGCTTGCATCGAAATAGACAGATTTAATTAAACTTCTATTGCATGCAGCGAACAAACACAATTCCAATGATTTTCATGATTGATTCTCAGGAATTTTGGGCTTCTAAAATGTCTAGTTGAATTTCGGTGATGAATGTTGATAGGAAATTGTATTAATTTGAATTAGTAGAAGCTTGGTTTGTGTTTATTTTATCAGTATTTGTGATAACTGTGTGAACTGAATGTATAGATAGATGCAACGCTACTACCGATCATACTATACCTAGTCATAGGTTCGAATTTAGGACCACACAAGACCACACAAACTATATTACATTACCCATTTGAAGATAAAATAAATTGTAATTATGACAACATATACTTATCATCCATTATGAATCTTTCTCAATGCAAAACTTACCTATAGAACTGCTAGACACAGTTTCTATAACACACAGCACGAGAGTAGCAAATACTAGGGCAATATAGGAACTAGGAGACCAAACAAGGCCAAGCTTTGTATTGCAAACAGACCGCGTCATTTCACACCATCTCCGCACACAATACTGATGTGCGATTCGAAGCCATTGCCGTTTTACATACGACATCTTCCAATTGAATGATCCAGTTATACTGTTATTACTAAATCAAAGCAATTGAATGTTATTCTGTTACGTCAGTATTGTGCACTGGTTAAAGTCTTTTCTTTCCTTTCAAAGTCAAAGTCAAATCATTTTATTCAATCAGTATTGCAAGGTGCTTTTTAAAGTCAAATAAATAAAAAATCTCCAACATTTATGCTATTACGTAGAAGAAGTCCGTAGTCCATCAGTAGTCTTTTACGGACTGGTGACGTTATTTCATGCCTTTGTACATGTTTAGATACAAGTATCGTATTTTCACGCCTTTTATCCCCAAAGGGGTAGGCAGAGATGCACATTACAGCACGGCACGTAATGCCACTGTACAAGTGTACAATGTACACCCACTTTACACCATTTGTGTTATAAGTCCCATGTTTTAGGGGTCACCACAATAACAGTACGAAACAAACTTATACATAAATTACAACTGCACGATTGGTGGCTGCTGCGCAACGTGTCGAAGGTTCGATTCCCGTGCAAAGCAATTCTTTTTGTAGTTTCGGGTCTGGGTGTTATAGGAATGTGAAATTGTATGTTTGTACGCACCCACGATACAGGAGAAATGCCTTAGTGTGGGGCAACGTTTAAAAATTATTGTTAAACTCATCTTTATCGTTATATTTTTTAAGAAACCGAGGCTTTCAATCCCTCTTTTCTATTTATAAACACACCATCTAAAAGAATTTTCACAATAAACGGCTGATAAAAACTTCATTGTTTAGTTAATTTTCCGGTTATTTAAATCGGTGTAATAACTGGTTATAAAACGGTTTTTTGTTATTTGAATAACTTTCTGATAAACGTTGAACGGCTATCGCTTAGGGAAAGCTGCTTAGCGACTTATTGGCTTCTTGATCCTGTTGGGTACTTTTTGTTTTGCTCTGATAGGTCGTTGTTCGATTTTGATTTGTTTTATCGTTGTTAAGTATGCGTATTTAGCCTAATTAACCCCTTATAGTGGGTTCCCAAAAGTTTGTTTTATGAATTACTACATTTTCTATGGTAATTTTTGGGTAAGGATAATTATCGAATGACTCATCCCACCATAGGCGAAAAGAAGTTTCAGACTCTTATTCCGTTCCAACTTATGCTTTTTTTAAATCTCCAATGACTTCTCTTGCTTTAGGAGAGAGGGACTCTTACTGACTAAAAACCACTCCGCTCCTACTTCTCCTTTTCGACAAGGAGCCCCGGGTAGCCCGCTAGGTAGCCTGTACCTCCGGTCCAACTGTTTATACTACGAGCCAGAACCACGGTAACTACTTGCGCATTATCCGTAGCCCCAGTTAAGCATCGACCCTAGTGGGCGCTATAGATGGCCTGTATTTTAGAAGTTACTTCATAGTGATGACAGTCACCGCTTACCACAGTGCATGTTTATCTACCCAATAATGTATCCTTCTGAACATCTCTAGTTACGATTCAAGAGAAACAAAATATCAATATACACAAAAAAAAAAACAACATTTTCCTAAAACAAACAGTATATCAATACACCCCTAACGTTTACAATAAACACACCACTGTGTAAGAGATACAGTAACAAAGGGTTGGCACTTGGCATGGATCGGTGGTCGCGCTCGGTACAAGCTATCCACTGCGCTCAGTAAACATTGAACTGCATTGATTATGAAACAGATGGGACACGCGTTTGAAATGTACCCTCGGGCTGTATAAAATTCTGGGTTACGAATTCTATTTTGTTGTTTTTTTTTTCTCGTCGTGGTTATGGTTGTTGGTGGGTAGGTAAATTATGTAGCTTTTTAGTGCCCGGTTTATAGATATGGTGTACATATAATTTTATTTTTTAAATACATTGTCCTACTCTAAGCTTTTCTCCTGTATCGTAGATGCGTTTCCAAACCCGAAACAACAATTTGTGGATCACACAAAGAGTTGCTCCGTACGGGAATCGAATCCGCTACACGTTCCACGGCAGTCAGTCAACCGTGCACTCATCCGTCCAGTGATTAGGTTACAGTAAGCAAGTTGACGATATATTTTTATAAATCTAAACTTGACCAGTTCTCACATAGATAAAAAAATTATTATCTAGTAGTCAAATTCAATGAAAAATAAAATTTATCACTTTTTTCGAATCTTAGACCAAAAAGTTGCGACATAGGGCTAACGTAAGTTACCTACTCAATATGAAGGCATAAAATAATATTCAATGTTCGTAAAAACATTTATAGTAAATATTCTAAATACCTAAGATAGTTTTCATAGAAAAAACCCCCGACAAAAAACTTAATTTCCCTTTAAAAAGTAAAAAAATAATAAAAGAAACTTAATCTTAAAGTACCTAAGAATGTACTAATAATAAAAAAAATACGTCTCGTTGGGGGACCGCTACTAATTATTTCTTACTTATCTACGATTTGTTCATAAGTATCACAAGCTTGGTGTTAACATTAAACTTAACTATAACGCAGAAAATAGAAATATAGCGGCGCGGGCGGCGGTGTACAGTCCGTATGAATGCGGTGCCCCAACGCGACGTATTTTTTTAGAATTATTAGTACATTCTTAGGTACTTTAAGATTAAGTTTCTTTTATTATTTTTTTACTTTTTAAAGGGAAATTAAGTTTTTTGTCGGGGGTTTTTTAAATTTTAAATTTAATTTTTTATTTTATACTTTTTATAGGTAGGTTAGGTTAAGTTAGGCTTAGTATATTACATATACTTACTATAATTTTGATTCTTGTTAAGGTAAAGATTACATTCGAGGTCAAGCTCGTTCGCTTTTATTTATTTTTTTTGACTTATTAATTACTAATTTTTGTTTCTACATATAAGTAGGCTAAAGATTACATTGGTGCAAGATTTTTTGTTTATAATAAAACGGTAAATTAAAAATTTTTAATTTAATTATTTTTTTTTTTAATTTTTATTTAATTTTTTATTTATGTTAATAAGAAAAAATAATATCTTTCAATATCTTCTTTCATTGCGGTTTAATTTGAGACCCCATCCCAGTATATTTGCAGACCTTCGGGTAATCTCCCCACTTTCACCGCCCATAACTTTAAAACGGCTTAACCGATTTTCCTCAAACATGTCTAAGAACACTCGCATGTAAGTCCCCTTTCATACAAAAAAAAAACTAAATTGAAATCACTGCATCCGTTTGGGAGTTATGATGCCACAGACAGACAGACAGACAGACAGACAGACACGTCAAACTTATAACACCCCTCTTTTTGCGTCGGGGGTTAAAAAGAACAATAAAAGTCAACAAAACAAAATTAATTCACCGTAGTTTTTGTAACAGTTTGTACAAAAGTGAAACTTTTGATCTTGTAATTAGGGCATAGTTTTGAACTTTCACATAAATTGGGTAATTTATAACTTTAGAAAAGTGCTTCTTTATTTGAATCTTATATTTTTCGACGCAAATAGCGACCAGGGCGGCAGTTTGACGGCCTTTGTAGTTAGTTTAAAGAAGTATATTTTGTAGGGAAAGAAATAACAAGATAATCACCTTGTTATTACTTACTTTTGTAGTTTACTAGTTGTAGGGATTATTTTTGTTTTTCGAAAAAGGAAAACATAAATTTAGTATGACACTTCTTATTAATAAATTCAAGCAAACATTTTAGTCATTCCAGTTACGCATATTGGAATATTATGTAGGTAACGATACAATCAATGTATAATATGTTTGTAGTTGTAGTTTGTTCCAACCGGCCTGTCTGGAAATCATTATAGTAGGCCTATGTTCATCAGTGGACATCTTATGCTTGATATGATAATGATGATGATGAAATAGGTTGTATGTGACGTAAAATATAGTTCACGCATTTCAGGTTAAGATGCTATAAAGTCAGGATTCTGGTATCCACCATTATATTTGGAACACACCTGAATCACAGTGTTATGGTGACAGTAACAACATTAAAGCCAAGGATACACTAGAGGACAAATGTCCTGCGAAACTTTGAGTGAAACAGCGGGACGTTGCCGCACTTTGGTCAACATATCTGGCAAGTGGCAACATCAACGTCACCGTGGACGTCGCGGTTGTCGCCATATAATAATATGAATAATATGACAGGCTGGCTTCGCTTGACATGTCACCGATACATGTCGTGGGACATTTATCCCCTAGTGTATCCTTGGCTTTACTAAAGACTAAAGACAAAGTCCTTTACATATACATTTTAAAAATCTACATCTGTGTCATTGATCAACTATATGATAGCCAATACGGGACATAGTCTCCTCTATAACTACCAGATCAGCTCGATGGAAGAGACCTGTATCATCTGTAAATAATTCTAATCTATGACGGTTTTATATTGGGTTTAACCGGGCGTCTCTACACGCAATATATTTGGTGGGTGTACCTTACAGGCCAACGCCCATTGCCTATCTGTACAACGATAAAACTATTTTATGTATCTTTTCGAAATACAAGATAGCTGCTAATCTTCTCATGTTTTCGTTCCAAGTGTATTTTGTTTGCGCGAATTTGCGTTAAATTTTAAGGTTCAGTTTACCAAATGTAATGTTTTTGTTTGGCTGTTATGTTTTGAAAGTTGTTTTATAGGTATGTTTAAAGAAGACAAAAATCCCTACTTTGCGTTAGAAAGTGTGCACAATGTGAACATAGCTTTATGTGATTGTAGGTATGAAGTTTCAATACAGACTTTTTAAAAGACTGGTATCAATACGTTTCGTTTACCAATAAAACACCAATGTACGCTTGCAACAGTGCCGAAATATCGGAAACTCATCGAAATAAATAAACATGGTAAATATCCCAAGTTCTAATAATAGTACCAATGTACCGTAACTCAAAGATTTTTGACTCATTAAAGAATATCCTACTGTGGGACAAGGTTTAAAAAAATATTTGCAAAATGTTTTTCTGAAACCTGGAAGTTTCTCGATCAAAATAATGTTTAATTAAGTACCCAAATAATTTAATTAATAAACACCGTCCACCTTCCGCGTAAAGGAGCATAATCATGAACTTAAACACGAAAACCCTGAAAATGGGTCAAAACTGAAATTTTGCTGACGAAAAAATAAATAATACGTTGCAAAACAAAATAATTAAGCGCTATTCGTCGAGTTTTAATCAGCTATCTCATTACGGAGCGTTGGTTAACCGACCAAATATAAAGTGCTGTTTATCTAAGTGCGGATCTGTAGTAGCGAGCGACGGTTGCGGTCAGTCGCGTGTCGGTGCCAGATTGCTTTTTGCTTTGGTCGCATATTCGGTTTTGTAAGATCGGTTGAGGTTAGGATGTTAGAATGTGTTTTAGTTTGGATGTGAAAATTGTATTTTTTAAATTTCTAACAATGATAGACAATTTGAATAGAGGAAAATGTATTTCGAATTGAACTAGTCAAGTATGGCCACCGTAAGAGCGGGTCTGCAGACGGCAAGCATGGGTAGCTAACCGCTCGACTAGAAAGTTTACCGGGGCTTCGGCTCGAATAACAGGAGTAGGACCGGGTGGTATTAGTCAGTAAGAGTCTGACACTTACTCTTACCTCGCCTAAAGCGAGAGAAGCAAATGGATAATCTCCTCTCCATAAAAAAAAAACTAGTGGAGTATGTACAATAAATATCTACTAATACTACTTTGTCTAATAAATATCATTCAAAATCAAGGAACTTTTTTTTAACCTAACACACAGATTATTTGAGGTTACCTATATCACCTTTTATATTTCAAATCACTTCCCAACGCTAATTTAACTTGTAAGAGCCTCAGAAACATGAAAAATATAAGAGAGTGTGAATGAACATCGACACAATGACATGAATATTACATCAATGATTTATGGAAATGGAATCGCTCCGTAGCGACTGCCTTTTGTCTAGACACCCTGATCTGATTCAGATTTCCATATTACGAAAAAAAGAGCTTAAAAATTCTTTCAATCTTCCTTCTTTTTATTTTTATTTGTTACCTATCGAATCAAATTATTTATTCGCTAGTGATAGAGCAAAGTGGCGAACAATTGGGGAGGCCTATGTCCAGCAGTGGACTGCTATAGGCTGATGATGATTTGCAAGATCGAAAGATTTTCTTTCAGTGATAGTTTTAGGAAATAAATTGTTTAAAAAAACTGCTGTCCAAAGGCCTCTTTTCACACGGAGAAGGTTTGAGCATTAATCACCGTGCTTGCTCAATACGGGTTGGCGATTTCTTATAACTTGAAATTATAAGCTCAGCTGTTTACCTTCACCGTTAGTCACTGATGTCTAAATAATCTTAGAAAGTACATGTAACTCGAAAAGAGTCACATTGGTACTCGCCGTTGGTATGTCGAACCGGCACCCTCATGCACGAGAAAGAATGTCCTAAACATCGGGCCGCACGACATTTTTTGAAAGTATATGCAATGTATAATTTAAAGTTATTGACATTTTTAGTAATAAAAAATACGTTTATTTAAGAAAAAAAAATGTACAGATACCGCATCTAATAAAACTATCCGCTTCACACATCCAGGTCATTGGTTTCCCTTCGGCCACTATTAACATTTTAATCACCTGTTTACAAGCAACAAAATTAATTTAAAATTAACCATGTGCCATGAAATCCAATTACGTTGATAGCTAATTAAAATTTTCATAATGTTTACACCTTATAGCCCCTTGTACGTGTTACTTTTAGTAGTCATTATTAATTATTATATTTGTATCAACTTGTAATACTGTTTATCGATAATAGATTATACATACAAGTCCGTTTTACATTGCATTTAATACCTCTTTTAAAACTGTGCAGTACTTTATTTTAGTTTATCATTCTCCGGGTTACTTTTGCAGGCAGAGTCGAGGTTCTAATCAACAACTTTAACAGCCTATAAGTGGCCACTACTGACTAAAGGCATCTTATCACAAGGTAAAGGTTTAGTATTAATCTCTCTCTAATTTCACTGACTTTCAACTCAACCTAGCTTATTTAAAATTCGCTGTTGACCTTGTTGTGCTAAGTGAATGCAGGCTAAATACTAATAAAAATATCCCCCAATTAAACAATTACTCGGCATACCACACCACCAAACATTTAAACAAGGCTGACGGTGTCGTCATCTACGTCTGCAGCAAACATAATTTTAAAGTGAAGGAAATTAGATTGACCCATGCCTCTTGCTTACAAGTAAACATCAAGCCCGATCTTATAGTCATAGGTATTTATCGCTCTCCATCAAATACAAATGCAGATGACTTCATTAATTCTTTGTCTCTTCATTTGGATACTATTTCATCAAGTAATAAAACGTCATAATCACTGGTGACATCAACATAAATTTAATCCCTAAGCATGAGGAACAATCGTACGTGCGTTCAAATAGACTTAATTATCTAAACATGTTGGCGTTGCACGGTCTACTCCCTGGACACTCACTTCCAACTAGAGGTAAAAGTTGTTTGGATCACTTCATTTTGAGATTAGCGCCAAGTAAAAAATCTGCTTTTATCGGTATTGTAGACGCCACAATTACAGATCACAATATGATTTTTCTAAAACTATCCCATTTAACTGAAAAACGTCAACTAACTAAAACTAAAACAATAGTAAACTTAGATAAAGCCATAGAACTCTTAAAAACTAACAATATACAAGAACTTCTAAACCTAACCAACCCTAATCTCCTAACCGATACCCTGATAGGGTTGTTGCAACAATGTCTCACGAGTAGCACTCTAGTTAAAAATATCCCTGTAAAATATAGGCTGATCAAACCCTGGATGACTTTAGGTTTACTACGCTGCATACATAACCGCAACAGTATGCAGAGGAAGCTAAAGTTAGACCCGGACAATGAGGTTTTGAAAATCACCTTTAAAAGATACCGAAACTTCTGCAGCAGCATACTACGAAGACAAAAACGTATACATGATCGCGATCTACTGTACAAAACACAAAAGAACCCTAAAAAACTATGGAAATGTATTAACTCAATTACCCAACGTAAACCACCTAAAACTCAAAACACAGAGTTACTGGAAACAGCCGCTACCCCTCATGAAGCAGTCAACAAGGTTAATAATTACTTTTCCACAATAGGTAAACATCTAGCAGACGACATATTAAATAACCCCAAAAGGCTCGCTAAAAATGACAGCATTGTACCCTTAAGGGATGCAAATGCGCCAGTCTCATCTTTTGTATTTTTCAATACGGACCCCCATGAAGTTGCAACCGTAATCGCAAGTTTAAAATCCAATTGTGCCACCGGCTGGGACAAAATCCCAGTAAGTTTTCTCAAAACTGCAAAGCAAATTTTATCCCCAATTATTTCCCATTTAATTAACCTTTGTTTTGAACAGGGAACATTTCCCACCGCCCTAAAACAAGCAGTTATAACACCTGTGTACAAGAGTGGGAACAGAGCTGACACGTCGAATTATAGGCCGATATCGGTCCTTCCGTCCTTGTCTAAAGTAGTTGAGCGTGTAATAAACCAACGGATGATTAATTATTTGACAAAAAACAACATTCTTTCACCCTCACAGTTCGGCTTTAGACAGGGCAAATCTACAGAGGATGCAGTATTGGCGCTTGTCTCTGCTGTCACTGAAAAAGTTGACAGGGGAAGCAAGTGCCTGGCAGTCTTTCTGGATCTCAAAAAAGCCTTTGACACAGTCTCTGTTCCTACACTTCTACACAGATTAGAAGACATTGGCGTGAGAGGAATACCACTAAAGCTATTCGCGGAATACTTGAGTGAGCGCAGATACGTGGTTCGGATAGGATTAGCCACCAGTTCCGAAGAAACTGTGACTTACGGCGTGGGACAAGGTAGTGTGCTGGGGCCAACACTGTTCCTCATTTACATAAACACCTTATGTAACATGGCCTTAGAAGATGCTCATATATTCTCCTACGCGGACGATACAGCAATAGTATTCTCGGGAAAATCTTGGGACAGTGTTGGCCGTATCGCGGAGCGTGGCTTGTCTATCATAGCTTCCTGGCTCGATCACAATCTTTTAACATTAAATGTCTCTAAGACAAATTATATCTGTTTTTCTATTTATGATAGTTCACAACCCACACAAGATCTTCAGATTAAAATCCACACATGCTCTGAACCTTCCAACAACACCTGTACCTGTCTTAAAATTTCAAAAGTAAGTAGCACCAAATACTTAGGTATTATGCTAGACCAAAGGCTATCATGGCACTTACACTTGGAATTAATAATGAATAGGGTTAGGAAGCTCATGTGGACCTTTAAGTCACTTCGACAGGTGGCTACCAAAGAACTTATCACACAAATCTATGTCTCCCTGGGTCAGTCTATAATAATGTACTGCTTGCCAATCTGGGGTGGAGCCACAAAAACAAAATTTTTAGAACTGGAGAGGGCGCAGAGAGCACTCCTGAAGGTGATGTTCTTTAAACCACTGAGATTCCCCACTGAAAGCCTATATTTAGCCACAAACCTTTTGTCAGTTAGAAAACTATATATCCTTCAGATCGTTCTAAAAAAACATAAATCTCTTCCCTTCATCCCAGCCAGGAAACAAACTAGGAGGAAGAATAAAGCCGCTCCAGAAACACCAGTCAAAACTTCTTTTGCTACAAGGCAATATACAAAGCAATCCTCACACATATACAATAAACTTAATAAAGAAACCAACATATATTCAATGTCATACCACAACTGCAAAAAAACAATCATTCAATGGCTGACTAACAAAACTTATAACGAAATAGAATCAATTTTACATACTATCATATAGTTCAAAACACATATACGCACCTCCCCCCTCATACACACTCCGCACGTTCATCCTCCCCCACACACGCACACCCACACACGCACACCCACACACACACACCACACACACACACACACACACACACACACACACACACACACACACACACACACACACACACACACACACACACACACAAACACACATACCTACAAACGCATACCCACATACACTTTAGAGCGCAAACTAAAAACTAAAAGATAAATTTTACTTGTTTTATTTTATTTTGCCAACTGTTTTGAATTGTTACTTTTTCACACTTATGTATGTCGTTACTGTAAATTAGAAAAACGGAATTACCTATCACAAGCAAAAACTTGCTTAAAAGGCAATTCCTAAAAATGTACATTTAATGAAATAATTGGATGAAATAAATAATTTTAATTTTAATTTAATTTTTTATTAAACACCACACTTGCTCAATGCGACGTCAAGGTCAAATACTGGATGCGATGCTAGACTTCCTATCCAACGAATTCTTAATGAAAATATTGATACTGATTTAGAAATAAATATAACAGATCGTTATATAGCCTCACCGCCAATCATGGCTGTAACAGTTGATGTAGTAATTTTTATATAGACAAATAAGCGATACATATCACTTATGTCAAGCAATCAGTGCCGCTCGTGGACAAAGTTTTTGCTGATCAAGAAAACATATCTTCTAACATCAATAACTAAATAACGCTTGCTTTTTTGTTGCGTTCATTGTCCTACCGATTAGTTCAGCTACACACTAACTTTTTTAAACTACAAGAACTGCCTCAGAATTCGGCGCGGCATAAAATGGAACGACTTGGGCGGGATCCCCTTTTCCGTTCACCCTACAGAGGAAATTGCAGCCATACATTGATGTTTATCTTCAGATCTATTCACATCTTAGCAATGTCGCAATGGTTTTGTTCCTTCCGTCTTCTTTAAGTGTTTCGTTTACTGATGATGGTAACGATCACAGAACAGAGAAAAAGAAGTAGAAGTAGTATGTAGGCGGGGCACGCGTAGCCCCTGATAAGTACAGATATGCTTATGTATGTCATGTAGGCGTTTGTGCGCATATCAGTCTTCGCTGGATTGTAATAACGTCAACTAGACATGTAAAAAATCGTCGAAAATCGTAAAAAAATATAAAAATTACGAAATGTGCTATTTTATAGTGAAAAGGTGAAAGCCATAACAAAAATGTGCCTAGTAGTGGTATATCGTATCATCGGTAAGTGCTATTTTATTTTATTTAAATTTATATTTGGCTTGAATCTAGTGACATATATTTTTTTATCTACAAACTAAATATAAGTTTATGTCTAAGATGATAGGGTCTACTTTCTTTCAAACGCAAACCTGCTGTTCTAGAAGATTTCATTCGTGACATCTAAAATTTTGCTACTCGTTTAGGGATTAACATTATCGATAACAAGCTGTCGATATAATTAAAACTTTTTATTACGAATATAGATAAATACAAAAAAAATGGATAATAAGTAACTATTAATCATTAATTATGTTGTTTTAGATTTCCGAAGGATCCAGAAATAAAAGGAAAATGGATCGAGATGACTGGAAGACAAAATTGGTTTCCTGCCACTAACTAGTACAATTTGTTTTTACCATGTTGTACAACAAGATATTACAAATACATTATGAGTATAACCGAAAAAATGCGCAATTTTTGACTATAAATAATCAGTTACATTTCCAGATTGTGCAGGCAGAAATACCTAATCACGTTATGTAATGTTGGCCACCAACTGAAGGGAAGTAACTTTATTTAATGTTTAGTTTTATTTTCTATTTTTTGTAACATACGACCGTAATAAAAAAATACTTTATATATAAAGTGTGATTTTTTATTTTTGCAATATTAATTTTATTAGAATACTACGAACGGCATGTGACTCTGTCCGAGTTATATGTAATAATTAAGATCATTAAGACACCACTGACAAATGGTGAAGGAAAACATCGTGAGGAAACCTGGGCTTATTATTTTCTAATTACCTATTATAAGTTTGAAATCGACAACCCGCATTTGGCAAGCGTGGTGATCAATGCTCAAACTTTCTCCAGGCCTTTGGTCAGCAGTGGCCACTTATAGGCTATTGATGATGATGATGATAGATAGATACTACTTCTTTTTCAGTCCAGTTTCAGTTTGCTGCGCCCGATGTGACTTGAAACTAGTACACCTTTTCTACATTAGTTCATCAGAGGACGCTGCTTACTTCAAATACATGTATACTTACTTTATTATTCTGTGTACTAACAAATCTAAATCCTTCAATTATTATCTCTTTAAAATTATAGTTTAGAAAAGAAAAAAATATATATTTACAGTTTTACAAGGAAAGATGTTTATTCCTATAGAAATCTAATAAAATATTATAATGTATACGAGTATTGTGTTGAACATTTCAATTATATCGATAAGTAAGCTTTCGATATCGGAACATCACTAGAGAAAATACAAGCGATAAAGTAGCTTGTTAAACAAATGTCAACCTTAAAATGATAGCAATACCGCGTAATTGAATGCATTTATGATAGTGACATCTAGCGTCGAGTAGCAGAACTTGTTAGTGAAATTATGTTGCATTGAAAAAGAAGATTCTTTATTTTAAAATTAGTAGACAAGAGTCAACTCTATTAATATGTAATTAATGTGTTTTTTTCAAAGTGGTGACGGCTGATTTAAAGGCTATTTAACACGGACCAGTCACAGAAAGTTTTTGCTAGTGTGACATATTATGATTATCCTGGAGATGTGTTAATCTGGGCGTGGCTTCAGAAAAATTGCCACGCTGGTTCTGATACTAACACATGCGGTATACTATTTCTATCTCTTCTTCTCTATTCTGTGGTAACGATAAAAGGGAATGGTAAATGGATGAAGAATTTCGTGGGGAGGAGCCGAATGGTAATGTATGGGACGTAACGTTATGGTGGAGTTGAGACTGACTGGTAAATAAATATTTTACGGTTTGCTATCGATTTTGACACGAGACAATTGTTACACCATGGGAAAAGAAAGCGTGGCCGTCCTCGACAAACCTGGCGCTGCATCGTACTGGCAGAAGCGATGAGCATCAGTATGACGTGAAGCGAGGTGAAGCGTGAAGCTGAGAAGATGGAAGACTTCAATGGACGCCTAAATCTAGGGGACATAGGATATTAAACCTAAACTTTTATATTATAAGAGTCAATATTGTCATAACTACAATTTTATTATCAAATCGAAAGGTAAATTATGGTAAATATGTGCACGTACAAGCCAAAATAATGATGGAAATAGGCATTTCTAGGATTCAAACGGTTTTATTTAGCTTGACCTTTTTGTATAGGTTTAATTTAGTAATTGGAAACTATCCTGACATCCGATCGACTTAATTTTTGGTACACACTCTTAATCTTAATAACAATACAATATAAGCACATTAAAACCACCGTAAGAACATAAAAATATATTTATGTTGGGTGAGTATGAGTTCAATGAACTTTCTTAAAAATATGACTCTCAACAATTTCAACGTTACTCCTCAGCACAATAGGAAGCCATCAGCGTAAGCCGATAAATCCCACCTCACAAAGTAAGTCTAGTTAACTGATGACTCAAATCCCCGTCATTAATATCCAATAGAAAGATGAATGTTTTTTTCAAAAAAACCCTATAAAAATTCCGAACAAAAACGGTTCGTGTTTTTTCAAATGTTCACAATTAAACAGTGACCACAATGGTCTGTTATCGAACATAGCTTAATGTCGTTTAATCTCATTTATATTGGTGAAAAATAATTGTTGCACATAAATCGTTGGGTTGTGTGTGTGTGGGTGAGCAATTTGCAAAAAGCAATTGCCGCTATACATCAATGTCTTATCGCTGGATCTGTGCGTCGATTGTCACTGGCCATGTGATAAAGAATGCAGTAGGTTCATTCGTGATGTAAGTTTTTTTAGCTTATTTGTGTGTGGGATGGTAAAAATGTTGTCGCTTTTATATATAACACGGTTTTTTTTAATGATACAATTAGATGTTGCACTAGTAAATATTTTTTCCTGACTATTTGGGTCTGGTGGAAATGTAAAATGACGTGGATCTAAGTATCAACGTGGACGGAGCTGCGGACTACCTAGCAGGTTTAAGGGGCTACGGTTCGAAAAGCAGGAGTAGGAACGGGGTGGTTTTTAGTCAGTAAGAGACTGACACTCCCTCTCGCCTCGCCCAAGGCGAGAAAAGACATTGGATGATTTTACAACCTCAAAAAAAGTATCAACGTGGAAATAATATTAGTATATAAAGAGGCTAATTATTACTTTAAACTTATGGAGCAAAGTAAGTGTCCAATGTCCATAGGCTCACCCCCAATTATATGGGACTTATAACACAAATGGTGAATAGTGGGTGTGGGCATTACGTGCCGTAATGTGCACCTCTGCCTACCACTTCGATGATAAAAGGCATGACGTTGCACTGCACTAATAATTTACCTTGAATGAAACGTGTGAGTTTACCCGTAGCAATATTTTAAAGAAAATATGAGTAAATCTAGTGTTATTCGTTGAACAAAACAAAGTGATACTTTTGTTCCACCCTCATTACAGTGGCGTCCTATATCTATGGTTGTTTTTCTAGCATTTTATTCAGGCGTTTGCAACGTTTCAACTAAACGCTTTCGTTTCAATGGGATACGTTCGGGCAGATTTGTATGTAGTTAAAACGAATGAGGTTCACGCCCGATTCAAATGAGGTGACTTTATTTTTAAAGTCTAAATAGAGTGCGGACTCGGTAGGACTATTTCGTACGGTAGTTTGAGGATTTGTTTGTTTTTTTGTTAAATAAATTGTTTGTTGTTTTTTCTGGGGAGATTCGGAGTTGAAATTGTTTGGAATTTATTTTAGATTTATACTAAGCGTACCATTGGTAACTAAATAGTTAGTCAACAAAAACTTTAAAGTATAAAAATGCTGTGTCATTTTATTTACACAAAGCGAATTTCATTTACACAAGTATTTAATAACTTTAAAACAAAAGTATTGCACAATACGTAGTATGCAAAAAAACGAGCTGAAAACTTCTATTTCATTAGCTTTTAAAACTCTTTACCATCCCCATACAGTTTTGCAAACCATAAAAAAGAATAAAACAAAACATTCATAAGAGAAAACCTTTTAAAAACTCAGCGGGAAAAAGAGCAAGTAACAGATAACAAACAAACCGTTAAAAACCATTTGCTTCGCTAAATTATTTTTAAATACAGTTAGGACAAACATTAAAAAAGGGGTTACTGGGCAATTTGCCTGCAGCCCTTCGAGGGTGTATGACAAACATGACACGACAACCCTTTCTAAATAATTAACGAACAAATCAGATAATTACAGGGTAGAGCACGGTGATCCTGGACAAACAACCTGCTTAAACAAGTATTAACGTGATTGTTTTAATTTGGTAAAAATTGTTTTGATTGTTTAATCAGTAGATGTTTTAATGTGAGTGTCGTAGATGGTATTGTTTTTGTTTGAAAGTTTTTTATTGATTTTGATTGATACAGAAATTATTCGATCATTGTTATTTTGTCACATTTGGTTTTATAAATACATTAATAATATTCCTGTATGTCCGTAGGCGTTATGATCATTATACTATTTGACTAGAATTAGTGTAATCAAAAATAGCAATGAAATGTGCTGTAATACGAGTATAAAGAAAAACATTACAAATTGTGTTAAACTATATTAAACATGTAACTATTGTGTAACATACTAAATTAACTAAAAATCAAGGTTTACTCACGTACATTAATGGAGGAATAGGCTGCGTGACGTCCCTCTGTGACTCGGAACTAGTAGAGTTTTCTCCATTAATGTACGTGAGTAAACCGTGATTTTTAGTTAATTCGAGTATATTAAACATATTACTATTCTACCATCTTTTTTATTTCTTTTTTTTAATATTTTTTTTCATCTTTTCGCTATTGTTATCATTTCTATAATTTGAAATAGCAGAGTATATGAAGATACTACTAAATAGTGTAACAGTTGTGATACTCTAGAATAAAAGGCTAGCAGTAATATAAACTGGCTAGAGAAATATGATCTAATTTGGTTCCTAATACAATCTTGTAAACTCAATTTGTTACTGGGACTTACAATTATATTCGTGTCTTAAGGGATAAGCGGTTTCAAACTTAGATACTCAAAAAATAGTGTTTAAAAAGGGTTATTCATTGAGTAGGTACCGTTGCGACTACGAAGCAAGACCTATGTTTAAATACAAAAAGTATTTAAATATAGGTCTTATTGTTACTTCGGTTATGGGCTCCTGTTGTAACTTGAAATCAGTAGTAAGTATGTCTAACAATGTATGTCGAACAATTACGTGAGTAAGCTGTAATACCTAATAAAGATATTGCAAGAATTTTCATTTATGCTTATTTATAGTAGTTTTTTATACGAAATGAGACGGATTGACTTCGAAGACAAACGTAAAGGCATTTATTTTTAGTATTTCAATATATATGGAGATTTTATCTAAAGTTATTTTAAGAAATAATATTTTTCCGTTCTCATGAAAACAAATATATCTGGGACTTTAAGGAAAAAATAACATGAATCAACAATTATATCAATGAAACATAATTTGCCCAATCATAAACATCTTCGCTAAGAAACATTGAAAGAGATCTAAAAATAACTCCCCACCAATACTCTCTTGGCCTTCGCCTCTTAATTTTTTTCTTTCTACATCCTCATACCAGAGCCTTGTTATAATTGAATTACCTTTCGCTCCCTCCCAACACTTGCACTAATTTCTTAAGTAGGAGTAAAGCTCGATAGGACACCGTCGCCCCAGGACCCAACCCTTATCAACAATGTCGACTGACTTGGATTCCTTAATTCACATACTGTCACCCAACCACTTCCTACAAAGAAAACTCAACTTTGGAACACAATTTTAAAGTTTATTTTTCAGAATCCGAAATGGTGGATAGGTCTTTTTGGGTTAAGGCTGTCCTAAATTTACTATGGCTGTCGTATTAACTCAATTCTTGTGTATTGTTTACCGTGATCTTATTTTCAATAACTGTGGTTAAGCAATCGAGTTATAAAGACGAATTTGTTTAGGAGATTGCTTCAGTTTATGTTTTCAAGTGGAATTGGGTCAGTTCATATTTGGTTCTGGTTTTGAGTTAATTTAATTTCGGGTACTGAATTTATTAAGGTTATTTTTGGGTTAAGTCAATATTAACGTTCGAAACGATTACTTTTTAAAGTCAAATGTTTGTTTTTCAACAATTTAATTTTTGGTTGGATACTTGTGTTGGTAACAATGTCGGAAATGGTAAAGAAAACTTTACAAGTATGCTATTTTTTAACAATAGATCCAGTAGACTATCATCTAGACTATCTTGACTAATAAAAAAAATAGGAGTGTCTGTTTGTAATATTGAAATAACCGCTATTTAGTACATGCATATTCAGACGATATTCACATTAAAATATTCTTTTTTTATATTTTTTATCTGTATGTTTGCTCCGGCTAATCTCTGAAATGGCTGGACCAATTTTGACGGGATGACCAAGTAGCTTATGTACAAAGGAGTAACTAAGATCACTTTTATTTAAAAAATGAAGTTATAAAGTCCGTAACCCACGCAAGCAAAGCTGCAAGTATTAGCTAGTAAAATAAATAAGATCCCTATTCTTTATTGTTATTCAATACTTTACTTACACGTTACACGCTTGTCTTACAAAATAGGTTGTATACCCAAGACATTACCAATTTCCATGAAGGTCAGAGTTTAAAGACCCTACACCTGGATGATATGATAATCCGGTAACAATACACCATGTAATACAATTATAAGGGATTCGAGGGGAAACATGATAAAATATGTAGGAACAACTAATATACACACCTATATGGTGAATAGGTTATATCGTTTACATATTATTATTTAGTGATCCTGCATACTTTGGGAAATTTTAGAAAATTCGATTGTTTTTCTTTGGAATGGACTGTTTTATTGGTCAATATGATTAAATTAGATTCAAGTGTGGGAGAGCCATGCTTCGGTACGAATGGATCGGCTCGACCGGAGTGATACCACGGCTTCACAGAAAACTGACGTGAAACGACGCTTGCGACGTGTTTCGTTGTGTGAGTGAGATTTTTCATTCTTTTTTAAAACACGTTATTCCATACTTATATTTTCTCCTATGTCGTGGGTGCGTTTACATAAAATTTCACATACACATCACACAATGAGTTGCTCTAGGTATCGAACCCGCTACCCAGCCATTGCATCAACTGCATAGTTAGGCAGGTTTGGGAGTTCAACGCGACAATATACTATGTAACTATGTATCGAAGTTACAAATATCGACACTGTTACAACACAGAACCACGAAAACTCTCAGTTTATTCTGGTATATCAGTATACTCTATTTAAAAAAAACAAAAAAGCAGAACAAACATTACATTAAATAACAACATACCGAAAAAACCTCAAAATAGAATAAAAGTAAAGCCTAACAGAACGTTAAACGACAGTGGAAGGGAGCATGAAGGAAAGCAAAATCCGATTTTGTAGGTACAGCTTCGCCGACCCGCGTCAATGTAAACTGACACTTCTAACTGAAGAATGAATGGAATTTGGCCGTTGGTTTACTTGAAATGTTGGTGAATGCTTAGTTGTAAAGACAAGGAGTATTGTGCCCATTAATAACTGGATTCCGTTTGCTAAAATTTAATTTGCAATATTGTTTTAGAGATGTTTGAACAGATTGTTGTTATTTTTGGCCATCTGCGTTCCGGATGACACTGTGGTCCAGTGGACGTATATTGGTTTTAGGCTTCCGTACTTTGAGTGAAGGAGCAAGAAATATTTTGAAATATTAATCTTGAATTTTGTTTGTAAACAGTATTAAAGCTATCTTTATTACATCCATTTTCAAAAGAGCACTTTTAAAAAAATAAAAATGCCTGTGTAAGTATTTATCAGTTAGCTCTTAAATTATTTGTTCGTCCTAAAGTGATTCCTATGAAAAAGATTGACCTAGAAACCAAGGTTGTTCATTTTCAATCTGTTCTAAGATCTTCATGTTACTAAGAAACGTACTTAAAAATCGAAAAATATTTTACCTTTGGCCAGTGAATAATCGCCTTTATAGGCACTAAACCAAAGAGGCCGTCAGGGTTTTGAAATCTGGATATCAAGTATTTTCCAAATATATGCTTTGCGTTGAGAGTGGAGTGGTTCTGTGAGAAATGAGTCGGTAAAGGTACTAAAAATATAGGTTAGAGGAAGGTAGATATAAGTGCAGTTTTATTATCTTTCGTTAAATGTTTAAGTAAAAGTCAAAGTATTTATTTGTGAAACGTAGGATACATTAAAGGTTGTAGGGTATACTGCTATACATTAAGAGATCCTGCTATATTTCGCTATGAAAAGCATATAACATTAGAGAGAGCAATTTTAATGATTACATGGGATATAGGATATATATAAGATAATCTTATGTTTTTGTGTTCACAATTTGTTTTTGCAACAATAAAACCATTTGGAAATTCTGATACAAAATCAATCATAATTAAATTTCATGTAGAACAAAATAAATAAAAAAAAAACTAGGCAGAGATTATTAAAGTAAAATATTCCATGTCAGCCTCGAATATGAGTTTTAAAAATGTAATTATTGTTTCTAACCTCGGCCACCCAATTAGATGAGGGATAGAGATCCCTCATTAAAATGACCCGAATCATTAAAACGGGTCTTACAAATAATAAGGTCAAAGTTTTACGTAGTTATAATTTTTATTGAGATATTAAATATTTCACATTTTGATGCATAATTACATGTAATGAAAATATTAACGAGAACGGCCCATTATGTTTTTATAAATGTACTTATACTCTTTAAAAAACTAAATTGAAATACCATTTAAGAATCTATGAAGTGTTACTTTTAATTCAATTCCTTTTTGATGAAGTCTGATACTATAAAGTGACTTTGGACGTCTTCTAGCTAATTTCCAGGTCGGGCAAAGTATTACAGGGCTTTTTTCGGTTTCACGAAAAAAAAACAATAGTATAGCACCGAGTCTGGAATTTGTGTCCAGGACTTATAAAAAAAGTGGGTATACATTATACAGTGACATTACTTACCATTATGTGTTCCTCTGTCCATCCTAAAAGGCGTGACAATACGATTTAGTAAAAACTTCCTTAAGAAACTAAACGCAGTAATTCCCTACATATTCTTGTTTGCGCAAGTAGCTGAAAATTTAATTAAGCCCAAGATGTTGCGCTATATCCATAACGATGACAATAATGTAAGTAATTCACAAGTCTGTTAGCTGTTGTCATCTCAGAATAATCGTTTAGAAGAGAACTGCACCCATGGGGATCGCGGAGCAGCACCAAAACAAAAATATGACGTCATGAACTTATATTTTAGAGGGTTTTTAAGTGATATTGTGCTGTTTAACTTGGTTAGTTAAGAAATTTGGAAGTGAGTAAGGATTTCGTTATGCTTTATTGGATCGAAGGATCACAATATTCAACACATAGGAATAAAATATAACAAAACAAAGCAACATGGGCACTGTATATCATATTATGTGTTAACCACGGGATGGAAGAAAAACCAGAACAAATAATGTTCTATTTTCATACTGTGGGTTATGTGATATTGAAGAAAAATGTTGATAATTATGACACCATAATATGAAGTATTTTCTAAAATGGTTAAACTGATTCGTAATACTATCTGATAGTACCTTTTGTATCTATGTTTTCTCGGTAAACATAGACTTTAATTAATAAAAGCCTTCCAAATCTTTGCATAATTACAACCATAATAACATCAAAATAAACAATAAATAAATCCCAATTTAAATAACTTAATGAAGTTAACAGTTAACTCTTAAATTTAGTTTAAAATTCGAGTTAAAACCACTACTTAATACGTTTAAAAAGCTCTAACATCAGATCTCAATTAGCTGTAATCGTGTTTATGCCCATTAATCGGATTCTACCCTAATATATTTTTGCTAATGCTTTTAACACGGGCGCGTGTGAAATACCCTAAAGGCTTCATAAGGGTAATGCTTTATAGGAGCGGAGCGGAACTGAGCGATACGGACTTTAGAATCGTAGTATTAAAAAGATGCGTTAAAAGATTTGTTTGCAGTTGAGTTCTAGATAAATTATAAGATATAGAAAGAGATATATTTCAATACTAATGGGATAATTACTGAAGCTAATGAGGTACATAATATTTTCATGACATATTGAGGTGTGTCGCAATTACGATGATATGATTATTATACTTAGCATAATAATATAACGAATATTTGGTCACTGATATACCTGATAAGCCACTTATACCAACCGCTCTGCAGCTAACTATCTCCGTGCACATCATACCAAAAACGCCTAAAATAAAGACTAACACACACAATGTCACATCACAATATTAGTAAAGAATAAGAATCGAATCACGACATAGTATTAGTCACAATAGTACTTCAATAGTATTTTTTCAATTTCAATAGTACTTCATAATCTTTTCAAGCCCATATTTCGGCTTACTCAACTCTATTTAAAAATAAAACCACTAAGCCCGCTCATCTCCGCTCCGCTTCCATCTCCATCGACAGAGCCTTACCGTAAAGGTTTACAAGAGACATGGTCGAAACATTTTACGGTGAACAGTTTTTAATTGAGTATAAAAAGAGGCTTCTTTTTGGTTTCAAAGAGTTTACACGAGAAAGGGTTTCCCTGTTGTAGATGTGAGTGAACCAGGATAAGTATGAAATTCGTTTAAGTGACACGAGAGATTTTAACGAATTTATTTTTATAGGATACACGCTGGCTAAAAAACCATAATTCATCATATCAGCCACTAGAAGTCGTCTGTTGAACAAAGGCCTTCCCTAATGACTTCCAGATAGGCCGGTTGGAAGCAAGTCGATTCCAGTGGCTCCCTGTGTCTGTCGTCCTTGTGGATAGACGTCCTACGCTGCGCTTAGTGGTACGCGGTATCTTCTAGAGAAGGCTGTCGTTCTGCGCGCTATGGGCCCATAATTATTATAATATGTAAAATTGTAGATACTTAGGCTTCGTAAAGGGCAACGGAACAATATTAAAGCAATGACATAAGTTTAATGGAATTGTGAATATTACACAATATTTACAAATGAATGAAATCCAATGTTTTACTTTACAACAAAAAGTGTACATATGTTTGACACATATCCTCTCTTTGAAAAAATGGATAAATCATCCCCACAAAGCTTTGTTGTACTCGCATAAATGGCTACGGCTACGAGTTCTTGCTGTGACGTCATTTCGTAGCCTGTGCTACGAGCGCTACGAGTGCTACGAATGTTTACTGTAGGTACTTGGTAAAACGTATGCATTTTTATTATATTGTTTTTTAAACTTACTAGCTGGGCTACCAATGAATATTTCTAGGAAATAAATATTATATTAAAAACTGCTATTACTTTGCAGCGGAAATTTTATGTTGTAGTAATCTGAAAAGCTTAAAAGCAAATGTTAATCCTTTCGTGAGTACAGTTTATGCGAACTAATTACAATACAGAGCAACTCTTACTTTATGCAAAATATAAAGATTTTATTTAAAAAAAAAACATATAATACGGCTTTCATCGATCTGCACTTTAAAAATAAGCAAGAACAATTGTAAGGGTACTTTTCCAGCAGAGATCTGCTATGTAGCTAATTAGCTATACTACGAAGATGTAATAGCTAAGCTGTGAAATGTGATCGTTTTCACTGATACTAATCTATGTATCTGTAGAGGAAGCTATCCATAGTATACATCCACAGGACGCATCCATCCGCAGGTAAAAAACATAGCTTAGCTGAGTCCGTTTCCACCAATGCTAAGCTATGTACTAATGAATATGATTGGTGAAAGCCAAACGCATCCACAGCAATGTAGCATAGCACATCTCTAGTGGAAAAACACTCTAAAGAACATTTTATTATACAAAAGCATTGAAACTGACACCTTGACATTCCCTTCCATTTCCATACCACATAAAAAGCAATAAGAATCAAATTCCCATAATTCTAACACAGCTATAACAGTTCAATATTCGAAAATGACATCGATTATGGAATTTCACCCAAAAATTAAGAACAGACACCTTGGAAGCCGGTGTACTGTGATAATGGAATTAATTACATGGAAAAGTGAATTAGCTGAAGCTGTGTATACTGAAATAATTGTCACCATCTGCCTCCTTTGCTGGGTGACTTACGAACACGTTGGTTGACGAGCAAAGGTAAATGTTTTTTATTTTTTATGGAATAACCCGGTAAACGAGCTGACGGATCACCTGATGGTAAAAAATCGACACCGCCCATGGCGTTACAAGTGCGTTGCCGGCTTTTTGGCGGTTAGGAATTTAAGGATTGTTAGGAATAGGGGATTGGGAAGTGGGGTAAGATTTTTTATTTGTTCTTTCATCCTCCACCTATAGCATCTACTTTTAAGTACTTGTATTAAAAATAAAATGTCACAGTCAAAATGAAATCTCAAAAATATGCATCGCTCTCCAACCTTCCAACCCGTGTGTATCAAACAAAGGCCATCGCGACTCGACATTATCATAATACATTAACATAATTCGCGACATCCATTCCCGACTGCGGTTATGGAGCAATCTGCTAGCCATCCCGAACGATAATGTGTACTACACTTATTACATTGATTAGCAAGAAACCGAATTAAAACTCAAATGTTCTTAGATTTTCCTTTTTTAAATTTAAATTTTCCATTTGTATTGTAGGTACTGAATTATTTTCTTTTGTGTTGATAGTTGGAAGAAAATTATTGTGTTTGTTATTAGCCAGAGTTTCTTGTTAAATCTAGGGTCGTTGGACTGTAATTGTTTTAGGTGCTTGTAAATGTATTGTTGTTTGTATTATCGCTGGTCTTATTGTGGCTGGTTTAAGAATAAGTGAGAAAAAAAAACAAGCTTAAAATGTTTTATGCAAATGTTCCACGATTCGGTTATAATTTTAAAAGGGTCTGCGTTAGGTTAGTTTTGTTATATGTTGTTGCATTGAATTTTCATTACTTTAAGCAATGAAAAATCTCTTGAACAGATACGAATAATACTTTACATAACCAAGCATTATATGATTATCTAAATCTAAAAATTAACTAAATAATCCACCCTCATACGATTACAGTCATTGAAGGTCATTCACCCTTGTTAGGGTTTCAACCCAAGTACCCGTATAAAGTGTCCCTATTTAGTCCAGGAGCTCACAACAAGTTAAAATATGATATCTATTTAGAAGTTCGGTCTAGACATTATTATAATTGCCTTCATAACCACTGGAAAATGGAGGCCTGAACTTCTTACTACCTAACCGACCCTGTAAATTACCTTCAGCAACGCCTAGAAATTTGAAAATGGCTCATTATTTTACTTAATTGGAATTTACAAGGATGAGATTAAATTATCACTTTGATTAAAGTAGAAGGTAGCGAAGTTGGTAAGGTGAGATGTATAATGCTTTGTTTTAAGTTTTTTTATGACTGTACACAGGTGCAGTTGTAATAATATTATGGTCTTAATAGGACTATACGAAATTGGAAGCCATCTAAAAATCACGGTTTACTCACGTATATTAATGCCTTCACAGTCAGTAGGCGATGTCGCCGACCTCCCCAAGACGCCCTCTGCGACTAGAAATTAGTAGAGCTTTTCTCCATTAATATACGTGAGTAAACCATGATTTTTAGTTAATTTAGTAAGTCACATGATAGTTATTATAAAAAACAGAATCAATATGTCTGTCATATTTTATATGTTCAAGTCAAAGAAACGAAAAAACTTGGCTACAACTTTAATCTACATCAATCTACTAACCTAAATCATAGAAGAAAAAAACAAACGCCTCCCCCAAACTAAGTTTCCAGAATTTACATACATATTACGATGGATCCATACATAAATAATGCTTAACCAGACCGGAGGAACGGAAATAAATCCATATAAACTCACAACCGCTTACAACTACAATACGTCAGAGAAAAAAACTTCCTACCCAAAGGATGGAGGAAAAAACGTAGAGACAAAATGGATACGACCTCGTACAATCGATCACACGTTTGAAAACTAGTCGGGAGCTTGCCGATATCAAAATGTAGTTACTATTGTCCCCGACTTGATAAAATATGAGCGGTGACGTTGACAAATCGGTGAGGCATAAGAAAGAAACGTTCACGAGTCACACTGACTTCACTTCGCTGAAACTCACTATGGCGTAGAAAACTGCCTTGTTCATAATAGCTGTGTTTGGTAATGTACTGGTTATTTGGATTTTTTTACATTTTTTTTTTTTATAATATGTTTTAAAATTATCTGGAACGGTTTTAATGGGAGGTAGTGTTGTGTTTGAAGATTACAATAGTAAATATAAATTATTTACTGTTTTTTTTTCCATAAAAATCCTACGTATCGTTTATTATGAAACAGCCACTTTAAGCAGAGTAGAGTCTAATATTTATTTAACTTCTTTATGTTCTCAAATTTAATTAACTGTTTCGGGGTACGAAATTTCTTCTCTTTTGTAATCTTCGAACACCAATCATTAAAGCCATGCAGATAATTTTAGAACACTTTATTTACAAATGCATAGTTTAGTCATATCTCTGTTACCATCATCAGTATAAGTAGCTCATTACAGTCTTCTGCCGCACTGTGAACCTCTTGCAGGGTGAAGCCGCTAGTTAATCATAATTGGATTAAAATCATACAATCTTTTTAGTTACATTTATTATTAATTTTATTTTGGCTCTGTTACTTACACTGGAAAATGAAACAATTTCTGTGGTACCAATAACAATCTAGATGCGAAAAGTACTGAGATGCTCAGTTCCGATATAAGTTAATCTATCTTTCAGTTAGTGTGCGCTATAATTTTCAATCCCCCACATGATTGCAGCTTATGACTTTAGCTTCAAGATCATAGTAGACTTTGAGGCGAAGTTAAGTTCAGAGGAAGTTTAGAGCGTGGCTGCAGGGTTGGACTTAGGGATAATATGATTCTTATCATCACTGAAAATACATTTTAGTTACGGTATGTGTTTTGTTATATCTGTGTGGTTAATCCTGCGATATTTCATTAACTAAATAACGTATTATAATATGTCAATATCTTTAAAAAAATATTTTGCTTTGATGATGTCGCCATTTTCTATTAGCAGTTTGAAATTGTGTCAGTTTTAATTAATTACCTATTTATTCATGAAGCTATTATAAAAATAATTTTCCATTCCGCAGATTTATAACGTGTAATTATTTATAGGGATATAACCACATTTAGATTATTTCATCTTCATTATTTAGAATTGGAATAAAGGTAAACAAAAAATTTAATTGTAAACAGCCATGTTCCGAATGCAGCTCTGTAGAAAAGTGTTGCTCGTTGGTCGACGTTCGGTTACTTCGCGATTGTTTGATTGAAACTGTGTGATGGCTTTTGTTGACTTTCTTAAAAACTTTAGTATACATGCTTAAAAGATTCAGACTGAGTTTTATCAACACTTGGAATTTAAGAAGATACCATTTATTTTAGAACTGTATCAAATAGACATTTGAACACTTTATTAATAAATCACTTTTACACCCTCAAAGTCAAAGTCAAAGCATTTATTTCAATTAATCCTAAATAAGGCACTTTTGAAACGTCAAATTGAATTGTCCGTCAGTCTGTCTGTCAATGAAGCTAGGCGCTCGTTCCAAAGTGTAGCTTCGAATGGAGAAGAACGAGCAAGAAACTCCATCGTTACTCTTTTAAAAAAGAAGTTTTTTACAATTTCTCTGATACACTATTTATCTATTGTATATATATGTAGGAACAATGTAACTACAATACGTCAAAACTAACGGGACAATAAAACCAATTTGTAAAGAAAATAAAATAGCGGGTTATTTCAAACATAGTGCCCACATATGTACACTTACAATTTTGAAATAATGCTTCTATACAAATAATAATAATATATAATTTAATCTTTCACATAAAAAAAATATCTGCTTGATGCCACAGGATCCCTAGACTGCATTGGAATAAATTAATACTTTAAGTTAACGTGTAACTAGTGATCGTATTTGAGCATTGTCTAGTGTGAGCGAGTGTCCAGTGGAGCCGGACCAACATGCTGCCACGCATTTTTATCCTCAATATAATCTGACAGTTTATAATATGCCTGTTTACACAGTTCACGCTTTATACAAGATTTAAATTTTTTCTCGTTCAGATTCAGTATGGTGGTTGGTAGTTTATTGTAACACTTAACACAAAATCCCATGAAGGATTTCTGCACTTTGGACAATCGGAATTGCGGTATAGCCAACTTATTTTTACCTCTCGTATTAAAATTGTGTCTGTCGCTTCTTTTTTCAAACAATTGTTGATTTTTTCTTACGTACATAATATTTTCGTAAATGAATTGAGAAGGCACTGTAAGAATATTTATAGTTTTAAAAGTTCTCTCAAAGATTCACGACGGTTCGATTCCCTATATCTTAATAATATTTAAAATAAAATTGGGTTTTTTGTTTTGTAAAATTAAAGTTAAAATTTTAAGACCACCTCGACAAACAAGGTTTTATTGTCATTACAAAACTTGAAAAAATAAAAGTTTAAATTGGCTTGTTTTGACAAAAAATATTTTCTTTTTTATTTTATTAGAGCTACACATTTATCCCTAAAGTCAAAGTATGTGGATTCAAACATATCTTAACTTTAAGAATGCTACAAAAAAGTTATAACCAAACTCGAACAAGACAAAACATCATTTCTTTATTCGAAATCAAACTTTTCCAATTAAACTTGACAAGCCAGCCGTTGGTTCATACTTTTTCCCATCAATCGTAACACTATATCATAGGAATACCCTCCACCCGTTTGTCATCCCATAAAACCGACTACATAAATGTTTTTGACGTATACATTAATCAAGGGGGAGTGAGACAAAAAATGTTTCGGAGCAAACATAGTGGCGTTTGGAGTTACAATGTTTGTAGTCTCCGCTCTTATCACGTTCCACGAGTATTTATCTTGGCATGAATAGGCTCAACGACTTTGACAGATCACTTCTACCCGTGTTTTGTTAAATAACTCTAGATTGGATACGGTTGCCATTTTGTGTGTCAGCTTTTCGAAGTATTTTGTGTATGTCTATTGGATTTTATTGGTTTGGAGTTATTTTGTTTTGTTTATTAGCTTTAGATACGTATTTCACAATAGATCGATTCGACAGTCGCCGCGTCGTGTCGCGGAATGCTGCTCATGAATAGTAGCCTCTAGCAGGGATAGAAACTAGTCGATTTCCTCGTCAAATAATTACGCGAGTACGCCGAAAAATATAATAATTAATATAGTCCAAATTGTTTCAAAGTCACTCTATGTGTTACTAAAACAAAGTAATTCTTGATATTTGCAATTCACCATAAAAAACCTCCACAACGCGTTGTCCTTAAGTTATCCGAGCAGTGGGTATCACTTTCAACTGCCCATCAAAGGTCTTTCTTTTATTTCTCAGGTTAAGTAAATCTTCAAATCAAAGAATTTCTCAAATGACTGAAGGCCTACTTTACATCGACTTAAATACTTCAACTAACATGTACATAATTTAGGCACCTTCAAAGGGTGATATACACAAACCAAAACCAACTAAACCGATATGGGCTCCAGTCAAATCACCTTAGGGGGTAAATAATTGCTAAACACATTAATCACGTGAATTCGAGCCGTTCAATGACACACTAATGATTCATTGCAATCGGCAAGGTGTATTAGTTTACACACCAACTAAAGATTACTGGGTTTGCTTGTCTTAATTTAAGTCAGGAATACTTGGTCAAGGTTAAACAATCGTATTGATTTCCTATGTATAAAAGGAAAATCAAGAAAGTACGATTATTACCACTACATGCTTGAATCTCGGTGAAGATTTCAATTAAGCTTAATTCAGATTTAAATACTCAAATGATTGGCTAGTTAATCACAAGTATAATCACACAAACAACACGTTGATTGGACTATAAGTGTAAACTCATTTGCGATAGGTGAACCTACGACATTTTCATTAGTGAAGACTAGTAATTAAATTATGACATAATGAATATAAAATTATATTATGATATAATAACTGGTTTTTTAAAGGGATCCCCCTTCAGTTTTCTTTATCACCTCCATTTTTTAAGTCAGTCCCTAAAAGTACTATGCTGTAAAATCGGTTTAGCTAAATGTGAGATAATCGGGCACAAATATACATACATACACATAAAAACAAGTCAAACTAAGAACCTGCTTTTTAAGTCGGTTTTAAAATTCAATCAAATAAAGTATCTGCACTATTCAGACACTCATGATTAACGCTCCTTTACTTCCAATATAACATAAACGACATAAACGTACATACAGAAACTCCTTTCACACACGTACTAAAGAACATTATGCCGGATAGAACCATGATTTACTACCCGACTTATCGATTCTGTGTCGTTGCAAAGCAAATGATTGAGGGAGATGTTACATAAGGCACTTTTCAGATGTTTCAGCTTCAATAGATAATGTTCTACGTGTGAATTGTAATATGAAATATGGTACAGGAACTTTAGTTTGTGAGTAAACAAAAATACTAAAGAACACTGATACCTTTAATAATAAATTTCATACTTTGACTGCGTCGATTGTCGGTCGAGTGATTGTTGAGAAAGAGGTGTTGTTTTTATGAGATAAGCTGGTATAATATAACATGTAGCTCATGTACCTATCCTACCACCATTGCATGTATTTCCTATGTGTAATATCACTCATGTTAATGCAAATAAACATCTTTATCTTTAAACGAGGGTATATTATAATTAAGCAACCACTGGCTTCATAGACATCAAAAGTGTTGAGCATTAATCACCATGCCTGCTCAACGCGGGTTGGCGATTTCAAAAGTAAATAAGAAATTATAAGCCCAATTTTCCTCACGATGTTTTCTTTCGCCGTTTGTCAGTGGTGTTTAAAATAATCTTAGAAAGTACGTGTCATTGGGAAGTTTGGACCCGTCACCCTCATGCATGAGAAGCGTACCTTCGCACGCATGAGGAATCTTACCTCCTGGACCACCAATACGACACGACAGTCAATAGTAAAGAGGAGTAATCTTTAGGCGTATCTATAAAAAGTAGATGTATAATCGGCTGTACGGTTGTCGCGGTAGCTGGGCAACTAGCTGCCGTGCAACGTGTAACGGGTTTGAGTCATGCACGGAGCAACTCTTTGTGTGTCATCCACAAATTATGGTCTCCGGTCTGGGTGTCATGTATATAAGTGAACTTGTTTGATTGTAAACCCACCCACGATACAGGAAGAAATCCTAATGTGGGGTAAAGATTTTTAAATGCAAAGTTAAATAATAAAATAAAAAACTAAAACGTCATAGAACAAAGAAGAAACTTTACAAGCCCAGTTGTAAAGTTCCTAGCAATGCAATCAACATTCACACATCTCCCATATAATGATGTTCGCCAACTTTGTTAAAAGCGATGGCTTCCCAATAACAATGGCTTGGTGTGACGTCAAACGATGTCAATGTAGACACAACAGCACTTAAACATACACCAATCCTTTCAATACCTCCAATCGATTTGCAATTCTAAATCAAAAGTGATAAAGTTGTAAATCGCCTGAAGTATTCCGACAGTTCAGTTTAGCTTGATGAGCGACTGTCTTCCTCATACGTTATTATTCTCTGGAGCAAAGGAACTCTCATTTATTGTGCGATGTTTTTACGTATAATGTAGGTACATGTTTAACGAATGTCGTCTTTGTACCGTAATGTTTTGAACAAACTTTGGATATCATTTGAACTTTCCGTTTTGGCTTGACGTCATGTTATCCGCGGCAACAATGTGTGTTCTTGTTTGTGTGTATTGTTAATAGCTTGTTGTTAACTCGTTTTGTTAAGTTAATTATTTCGGTTTTTTCTGGAAGTAGCTTTAGCTCGCGATTTTACCTCAGAGTTATTGTATTTTGGATAAACCACTCGGTTGGTCAAATTAGTAATTACAATACGAAATGTTTCATATTTAAATTTGAGTTAGACCAGTTTTTATAGCCTCACGATGGTAGAAATAGTAATCTAACCTAATGCCTTAAAAACAGCCGTTTGCTAAATAATTTAATTAAGAAACAAATACGTTTTTAACACGCAACCTACCGTATCATTCAAAACTGATCACAAATCAACCAACCATTATTTTGAGGGGGGAATATCATCCAATGACTTCTTCCGCCTTGGATGAGGCGGGAGGGAGAGTCAGTCTCTTACTGACTAAAAACCACCCCGTTCCTTCTCTTGCTTTGAGCTGGAAAATTAACCAACCTTAAAGAAACCTTTAATACAAACATAATCAATAACAATTCTTAAATCACAGTTACTTAGGTATAAAATCAAATAGAAACCCATACAACTACCTACTAAGCGTTTAACTCACACAAGTACATATGCACCTACATGCTAGAGACTACAAACTTAGCCAGTATATCGCTTAGTGTTGTATACTAAACTTTCTTTTTACTTCGATAGTCGGTACACGGCAGTTACTAGCAATAAATCGGTTTTAATCGATAAAGTATTAGCTACTCGGAAAACGTTATGAGAATTATTTCCTACGTCATGAGCTAAAAGGAAAACTTTCAATGCTTAGAGTGTTTATTCCTTGTTAGTTTGTTTATACTTTAATACATGGGGTTGTTATGGTAATAAATAATTGGTTTATTTTCGATTGATATGATTATTGTAGCTTGACATAAATAATCTAGTCAAATAACCAGATAGATTCTTTGGAAGATAAAATTTGCTAATGGATATTCTCTCACTCTTTGTTCTTTTACTCTAGTAATTTGATACAATAAAAATATCTTTGAATACCGACGTGAAATGACGCTTGCGTTTTATGAGTGAGGTTACCGGAGGCCCAATTATGCCCCTCCAATCCTCGATTCCCCAACAACCCTTAAATTCCTAAACCCGCGAAAGGCCGGCAGCGATTGGTTACCATCAGGTGATCCGCTTGCCCGTTTACGGGTTATAACATAAAAAAACACACAATTTGGAACAAGAATCCAGTTTCACTGACAGACTTATTCATAGACTACTTAATTGAAATTAATCCATCAGATATCGGACTCCATTAAATTACTCTCTTAGTATTCGGTACCAGTACTGAGAATTTTGGAAATAAATTTTAGTGGTGTAAAATACAAGTACAACAACTAAAACACAGACAATAGTGGCATCATGACTAAATGTGACGTAACTACCATTATTTACCATAGTTAAAAACTCCATATCTAGTAAAAGATGTACTCTTAAACCAAGAACTTGATGTACGTAAACATTTTTGTACCTCGTGCACAAAGAAAGAATTTTCGACTGAAGATCGGATTTCACAAGGACTAGAAACAAACTGAGTACAGAAGTCAGCAGTACCTACGAATAGTGTTGTCCCAATTTTTATGTTAAATTAATCCCGGGCTGTAACATTTTATGTCCCCACACGTTAGTGTTAAGACACTATCAGTCAGCTGTAAGTGTCTTAAAATTTGTTTATTTAAGATTTGTTTATTATGTTAATATGCATATTGAAAAGTACACTTTTAACAGATGAAAAAGTAAACTGTACCTCGTTACAAATGATGTTTCGTGCCACACCAAATTTGAAATCAAAACTGTGTCGCTTCGCCACTAGGTACTATTATACTAACAAACAGAAATAGTTTGCAGTTTCAATTCCCGCAACAAAGTTGTCCCGGGCATTTAATCCCGTTCCGGGAATCTACGCACATGTCCACCACTACACGCTAGTTTCAAAAACAAAGTACGTTTTGAAAACAAAAGAAGTGCATTACAAACACGACCGTTTAAGGTTGAGAGTGTACAAGGTTTAGGTGTTTTTTTTTATTTTTATTTAGGTCTTGTTGTTCAATGTCTAATTAAGTTTTTATCTATTTTTTACTATTTATTAGCGAATCATTTGACTAATTTCTTAGAAGAAATGTGTTACAATTATGTGTCTGTTATGTTAAAGTGAATCAGTCTTCAGATGAATTTTTAACTGATAATTTAATAGTATGATTTACTTATGAAATCAAATATTTCCAGTACAAATAAAGAATAATCAAGTTATCAATGTAGTTTTTCAGTAGTAACAATTGTACACTATTATCAATACATCAAGGTCGTTTTTAACAAAGAATATGCTCCTTTAAATTAAAATACTCCTAAATTTTATACACTGAATTCGTTTATTTCAAAGCAGGATTCCTAGCGTTAAATAGGCGAGTAAAAACGAGGAAAATAAAAAAGTATTCATGTGTAATGTGTACTGTGTAGTGTGACTTCAACTCAGTGGAGTGTATAGTGCGGTGACGCGATGATAGTACAACTCTGTTTGGTTGTGTTCACAGTGATCCTGCTCACACAATATGAAACAGTTTGTGGAGGTACAAGTTTTATTTTTGACTTGATTTTACATGTGATTTTGTGATCTTTTGTTCAGCTAGAACCCGTGTAACCGTCTGGGTGCATGTTAAGAAACCCAATTTTTAAGTACCAGTTAACATGGGTTAACTTTGATCCGAATTTTATAACCAACATGAATCTAGAACCAAGCTTGAACGGTACTGGTTTTTCATTGGTCAAAAAGTTTGGAATCACCCGCTAGGGTCAAAATAACCCGACTTTACTATTTCTATATTATATTACAATGTCCATGTACCTAATGGAGAACGACACTATTTCTACGCGTCCTTAAAAATCCAAACTTCGATGCTATTGATAATAAATAGTGTGTTTATGAATTAACTATAAAATATTTCACATTGGCGTATACAATCCCAAACTAATAACGATTCTGGAACTGTGGACTCCCTAGCGGGTTTACCGGGGCTCCAACTTGAAAAGCAGAAGTAGGAATGTGGTGGTTTTAGTCAGTAAGAGTCTGACAATCCCTTTCACTCTTCCCCCTTATTTTCCTCCTTAAAAAATAGCGATTACAGAGAATTTCAAAAACTATGGATTTTCAAATCCATTGCCCAATCTCAGACTGTTAGGCAGACGTTCTTGCAGCTACTTAGCCAGTAAAATAAGATATTTTTACTAAACAACATGTTTTTCCTTTTCAGATAACAACAATATTACGCCAGAATACATCAAAAAAGCGCTGAAAGAGAAATCCACGCCTCAAACATTAATGCGACGGGCAAAAACTAAAACCATGCGTAACCTAGACATGCAAGATGTCTTCGATAAGATAAGGGAAATCACTAGGACTTTGAACCTTAATGCTGTAAGAAATGGGTACAAAGTTGATTATAAGTTTCGTATGCTAGAATAGAACTGACTAGTATATAATAATATGCTTAATTTTTAGTACATAAAATCCATTTGTATTTATTCTTTATTTTTGTTGTGTTGTGTCGTTTACATCTCAACTTTACAGTTTATTGAAATACAATATAAAACACTTTATATTTGATTGCAACGTGCAGCGGGTTCTTTTTTTATGATATAGGAGGCAAATGAGCAAACGAGTCACCTGATGGTAAGCGATCAGCGCCGCCCATGGACACCCGCAACACCAAGGGTTCAATTCCAAGAGCAACTCTTTGTGTGATCCTCAAATGAGATCGAAGAGTAATTGAGACTATTATCCTTATTTTTCAAAGAAATCTCAATGTATTGGAATTAAATTGACATCGGTCAACGTACGACATTTACGCCAATTGTATACATTCAATTTTAATACTAGTGGCATTTAGCTTATTGGCAATATTGTAATTAGCTAAGCATCGACCACCACAAATGGGGCCTAGTAGAGTTGACGCCTGATCCTTAACTGAGGACTATCTAGCGGGTTTACCGGGGCTCCGGGGGACGCTCGCCTTACCCAAGGCGGGAGAATACATTATATGATTTTCCCCTTTAAAAAAACTTAAGCATCGAAGACTTTTCTAGACTCAACTTAACACCACAAAGAATTACAAATTAAATACCTCAAACAATACTTTGCAAATAAAATACTTCTAGTGACAATAATTCCTTCAAGGAAGTTTGGACGAACCTTCACAAAAGCCAAGAATATCATATTAAAACATGACTCCACGAACGAGAGAAAGATAAACAAACTGCGTACAATGTGTATGCATACAAAACTTTCGTATAAGATTACCAACTCTCTGATATTGTTTTATCTCATACAAGTA